>NC_045780.1:54603695-54906725 GCF_008692025.1 Phocoena sinus | reverse complement strand
GTTAGCAGCATTTACATTAATTTAATGTATCTCAGTTGGGACAGAGATAAGCCATTTAGCCAGTACTTTCACAGGCATATGAGTGTCTTCAAGTTTGGAGACTGCATGGTTAAAACCATCGCTAGCTGCTTACTTTATTTCTGTCAGTGTTCTTTTTATTAAGAAAATATGTTGAATTATTCAACATCTAAAAAATCAAAAGCAATTTGCTTCATGATTTGAGCTAGCTATCAGTTGAATTTTTCTAAGTCAGTAAATCACTGAAAATAATTTTGCCACCTAGAATAATTTAGGAGCAGTAAAAATTATCAATAGCAACAAAAAACTTAATTCCTATTGTTGACACTATTTTATAGTCAAAGGGGCAATGAAAACTTTATCTTACAAATTCATAGTTTCAAGGAGAAAAATGATTTTTGCTAGGATCAAGTGTGGAAGGATATGCATAGTATTTAACACCGAATTTTAAAAATTTGGCGACTCTCATCTGGATAGTATACATAATTATTATTTTTTATTACCACATTTTAACTGGTAATCATAAAATATATTACCTTTTAAGTGGTAATTTTTAAATTACTTATAATTATAATATTTCTGCAAAAACCTATTAATACCAGTTGAGCAAAGAATTCCCAAATATAAGTTAACTTAGGAAACTATTTTGGGCTTCATCTAAGAATTCATGAACATTTCCTTAATTGCTGGAAGGATTCTCAATATGATCAAGGTCAAAATACTTAATAAAGCTTAAAATTCCTTTGCAGTTGACTGTTACAAGCACTTCAATATAGGAGTTAATACATTTGCAATGTTCTAATACTTTTTTAACAAATAAAACTAAAACTTATGTCAGTTATGAAGTGACTGCATATTGGCAACTAGTATCCTTGGTTAGATAGCTCCAAAACATTTTAAGTAAATAGCTATACTGCTGTCTTCCTGCTTTACAAAGTCACTACATCCAAATTAATGTAATATTGGTTATAGCTTTATTTTTATATTATTTAAAAAACTCTTCATGAGAAAGTGCTTTTGCTTCTTTTCACTTTATTCAAAATTCTTATTAATTGATAATTAATACTTGATACATTCTTAACTCATATCTTGTACTAAAGAGAAAGAACAAAAATTTTTTTTCTGGCCAGTGACATTAAGGTTTTATATGAATAAATTATATTGTGTGTCTCATATTTCCAGATACCTAGCCTTTAAATTTCATTATTCAGACATTTTAACAATCACTTTTATTCCCGAGTTGTTTGCCAATTCAATTTTTACTTTTATTTATTGTAAAAATGCTTTGGAAATTAATATTTTTATGAATATCTTACAAAATATTTTATTTAAAAGGTACGGCATGGCTCATGCCAGTTAAACCTCTTTGAACCTAATCATTCTGAGGTTATTCAATATTTCAAGTAACTCAAAGGTAATTGCTTAATGAACTTCCTTATTATCTTCAAAGGCTTAAAAACCAATAAAGCTTTAAAACATGTAATCTGCCCTAAGCAAGACTGCATCTAATTTTCCTTAAAATTACATTTTTTAATAGTTCAAGGTAGCAAAATACATTTCTTAATGGCAGGCTTCAGTAGGTATTCCAAAGAATCCTAAAAATCTGGACATTTATAACGATCCTTTATTTACGAATTGCTGACTATATTCTTTGGTTAAGATTCCATTAATTAAATCTATGTTTTGTAGTGGTTTTAGAGTTTAGTAATACTACATTGTATGTGTCATTGATCTCCCTCATAAATATTAAAGCAAATGAACTCTTTATAGTTTGTTAACATACATAATGCATCTCTGGAGTCTGGAAATGTACTGGAAATTTCTTGCATTTTAACTAAGGCACTTCTAAACTTTAATAGTCAGATACATGATAGAAGGAAAAATTTCTGATTAAATGTCTTAGCCCAATGAATAACTTAACCATTAGTGAACTTAATAAGTTTGATAAATGAAAAAAATAATGTGTCTTTTAATTCATACATTTCTATTTTTATTAAATCAGTTTAAATTTTTATCAATGTATGCAATTTTAAGACCAGGTTTGGAAAGAGGATATAACAGAAGTTAATGGAATCTAGACCACTTCCATTGTATATATATATATATATATATATATATATATATATATATATGATATGCAGTAATATATGGCTAATGAACATTCAGAAAGTTTGGTTCTGTGAATTTTTAGAAACTCAGAAGTATTCTTTAATATGCATAGCAGTCCATTAAATTAACCTTGAAAAGATAACAGGGTGCTCACAGTAAGTGCTCCTTGGCAACGTGTACAATGATTCTTCCAATTTGAGTTATATAGACCAAAGGTCATAATGTCAAACAGGTTTTCCTTTATAAATTTCTAGGTGAGAGGTAGTGTTGTGATGTATGTAACCCAATCACTCCTTGGACACAGTGTCCCACTAAAGGAACTTTGAATCCTAGCTCTGTGTGGCCTTCAGTAAACAACGTAAATGTTCCAGAGTTATCATCTGGAATATGGGACACATATAATATCTCCTTGAATCTTCTTAGGATTAAATTTAAAAATCTTGTACTTACTATCTAGTACATTATAAACACTCAATACTTTATAGCTATTTTTACTCTTTATTTCTACTTCTGAGGACTCCTCAACTATAGAGTGAGTGCATCATCAAACATTATCAGGTATTTCCACTGTTAAACTGGGATAGGACTTCCAGGAAGGACAGTCCTACTCTCCATCTCTAAAGATAAATAATCAGTAACCAATGAGAATAAAATAGGAACATCCAAAGACAGACGTGTTTCAAAATTCATTCTGAGCATAATAGAATGAATCAGAGTAAAACGAAGACACCTGGAGCCCATGCAGTAATAACTTAATAAAAATAAAATGCATATTTACTTCTAATCCCAAGCATGATGATAGGTTTTATTGCCCTCAGACACTATGCTTAAAATAGTTTTTTGTTTCTTTTTTTTTTGCTTTCCATGCATTTTATAGCCTGTTTTTTGTTTGTTTGTTTTAAGGATCTTAATGTGACTTAATCCAGCAACAGACGTACTACATATAGTCTACCCTGGGAAAGCTTCTTTACTTCAGGCATACAAACCAGGGAAAGTGACTTCAATTAAGATTCTTCTAAAGTCAAAGTTATATGTATGGTAGGTAAATTGGTGTTTGTTGCTTCATTGTCCTGTGCTGATTTTTTTTTCTTTTTTAAATTAATTTTTATTGGAGTATAGTTGATTTACAATGTTGTGTTGCTTTCTGCTGTACAGCAAAGTGAATCAGTTATGCATATACATATATCCACTCATTTTTAGATTCTTTTCCCCTATAGGTCATTACAGAGTATTGAGTAGAGTTCCATTTGCTATACAATAGGTCCTTATTAGTTATCTATTTTATATATAGTTGTGTGTATATGTCATACTGAGTCAAAGACATACTGAGTCAAAGACAAATATCATATGATATCGATTATACGTAGAATCCAAAAGAAGTGGTACAAATGAACTTATTTATAAAACAGGAATAGAGTCACAGATGTAGAAAAAAACCTTATGGCTGATAGATTTCTAATATCTCTACTATAGGAAGATAATACAAAAAAAGTTGCACTCTGTGGTAGCATAACTTTATTCTAGTAGTGAAAATATTCACATTCTGGAAATATTACTAGATTTACTAGATTAGAAACAAACCATAATTATCAGGCATGAGATATCGATGAGCAAGGTAAGATTATGTACAAAATTTTCAGAAAGAAGAAAGCATAAAATCTAAATACTTGAATTAGCACTTTCCAAAAACTTTTTTCCTTACGCTAACTTTTCAAATCTTCTTTCAAAGCTTCTGCTCCATGTCAACGTAGCTACCCTGTATTCATTTGCTCTTCTTTACTTTTCAACCATTTGTACACTTTACTTTTCAACCACAGATTTATCTCTCTCTCTCTCTCTCTCTCTCTCTCTCTCTCTCTCTCTCTTATTCTTTCTCTTTCTCTCTCTCTATATATACATATATCTGTATATCTCAGATGAAGTTACTTAGGTCTAAGATAGGAAGAGGTTAAGGACTTGAGTTTTTAAAGTTAAGCAATCCAATTTTGATTCAGAGAGCGATAAAGGCTTAAAATATTTGAGTTTTTTAAAAAGGCATCTTCAATAAATACTCTATTGTAACCAGTCACCCTTCTAATTTGCTAATCCAGAAAACCATTATAACCTCCCCTTTAAAGTCATTCTTTTTTTTTCATATTTACTTAATTACCATTTACAAACCATGTAACATTCTTTATAAGCCTGATTAACATTAGGAAGAGATGAAGTGGTTATAACTTCACAGTAAAAGTACTGATAATTACAGTATTCAGCCTGGATCCATGGGTATTCATGCATAGCTGGTGAATAATTGTGGACAATTCAAGAGTTTGTAGAATTTATAAAGACTTACTAATGCAAAAAAAAAGTTCAGGAAATACGAAAAGCCCAAGCTATTTCAATGATGCTATCTGCATAATCTTTCAAATTCATATCATTTCTGAATGAGCATCACAACTTTGAGGATGTATGCTGCCTGCTTTGGTTTATCCTCCTTCAGGCAGAGACTGTACATCAAAGCAAGAGAAGAATTGATAATCATTCACATTCAGTGTGAATGTTCAGTCAGTAAAGTGCTTTAGCAAATGATACATAAGAAAAAAGATTGGATTTTTATATAAAATGAACAGTGAAATCATTAACGACAGCAGTGTTAAACAATTCATGAATATTTATGACTCTTCTCTATGTAGTTTGAGTAATAGTCTTTGAGAGCCCTCATTATTTAAATGCTTTGTGGAGGGTGAGGTTATTTTAAAGTCAGTAATTTTTTCTCAAATATATATAAGCTCTCAGGCTGGAAACTACATAGTTTGTTACAAATATAAAAACTTTTCTGGCAATACTCAAGTCAGTGAAACATCTCTTACATTTCTGGTATATTCCAAGCACTGTTGTATGTCAGGGTGGGGATGGGAGTAATAGGAAGCCGTATGGAATCTAAAATAAAGGGCAGTATAACTCCTACAGAGAGAAATGTAAATCATGTTGGGGGAAAAAAAAAAAGATGTTCCAACAAAAATTAACCAGGAAAAAAATTAAAAACTCTAAATAAGCAAAGCAATATGTAAAATATGTGAAGTTCAGATTTTATTCATAAAGTATTAAAAACACTTATATTATTTTGAGGTACTATTATTCTAAGAAGACTGTAAACTCTGTTAAAGGATAGGTAAATTGTTGCCTGTAACAATGGAATAAGTACTGCCATAGAAGAGGCAGACCTTGATTTCTTATAATTAAGGTGTTAATTGCCTCTATCATGACTTTCCATAACCTAGCCAGATATGTCAGGAATTTTTAAATGTCAAACCTTAACTGCCTGATTAAACAAATAGTTAAAAAAAGCAGAATCATGAAATGCTGCAACATGAAAATTAGCTCTGTATTAGTAGAATGGACCACAAAATTATGCTTTCTTTCTTCAAAAGTGAGATAACTAAAGTCTCCAAATGCCTATGATTTAACATTTCTGGTATTATAAAAAACACTATGAAATACAATTTCTGTAAATATTTACTTATCTTTCTATCTAACAGAATGTGATGTTTTAAGAAAAGTCTGCATACTGTCTTATTTGAATCTGTGGTAGCTATAACTTTGTAAATTGTGGTGATCTATTACTTTGTCAATTTATTATTGTGTCAACTACATTGTTCAGAATTTTTTTACTACATGGCTTCAGGTTAGTGTTGGCTACAAGACAAATTTCTGTGAGACTTTAAAGGCAGAAATGAAGTAGCAGCTATATATTTATACTCTGAAGATTGAAGGAGGGTGCCAGTTATTTTGGCAGTTTGACATGTTGTCACTAATGTGTTGGGTCATCTTGTTGGCCTGGGGCATCATCTGGACCTGCAGCTTCTCCAACTCCCACCCCATCTTTGCCTTCATCTTCCATTCTCATGGGCCAGGATAAAGAATGGCATATGCTCCTCTATGAGCTCCCAACTGAACAGGACCTAAGCACTGTGGTAAATCTCCTATTCTGTTGCACTTAGGGTGGTTTTGTTTCTCTCTGAATAAAACTTTACTGTTAGAAAAATAGGTATAGTAACAGATTCCAGAGGAAAAGAACCTTAATGGAGGGATCTTTGAATTGGTTACATGTTATGTAGAAGTGATTCTCTGATCTGATTATTTTTAAAGATGTTGAAGATGCTGTTTCCAGTGATAATATGGCCATTGGTAGTCTATTGCATGAAGCAGTAAAGGAGTTACTTAAATGATCACTGTAGACACCTGTATCATATATCTATGGGAGACAACACCTTGAAGGATCAATAAGTTGCTATTATAGAATAGTTTCATGAAAATAAGGAGTTTAATGTTTTGTTTTGATTTTTGATATTTGCTAAGTTCACTGGGTGTCATAGGCAAAATTCTAAGATGGTCCTCAAGATTCCTGCCCCTTGGTCTTTATGCTTTGTATAATCCTCTCCCACTGCGTGCATGCAGAAGTTGTGAATGTTATAGGATATCCTTACCGTGAATAGTTTATTAAGCAGTTGGCCTTTAAATAATCAAACAGAGATGATAAGGGGTATGCTTGGCCTAATTTAGTGAGTCCCTAAAACAGTGAAACATGAAACAACAGGCAGCTTGCCTGCTGGCCTTGAAGGAGCAGCTTAAATGTTGTGGAATCATAGTGTGGGGAACTCCAGTAGCTGAGAACAGCCCCTGGTGGATAACCAACCAGAAAGCAGGGAGGTCAGTCCTACAACCACAGGAAAGTTGGTTTTGCCGAAGTCCAGATAAGCTTCGAAAAGGACCCTGAGCCTCAGATGAGAATGCAGACCTAACTGAGACCTTAATTTCAGCCTGGTGAGACCCTGAGCAAAAGTTCCAGTTAATCTATGCCCAGATTCATGATCCAGAGAAATTTTGATATAATAAATATGTGTTGCTGTAAGCCACTAATTTTGTAGCAACTTGTTGGCAAACAATGGAAAATTAATAGAGATTCTATTACCTAGAAGTGGGGTGTTGCTGTAACAAATACCTAAAAATGTGAGAGTGACTTTGGAATCAGGCACTGGGCAGAGGCTAGAAGAATTTTGAGGAGTGTGAAATAGAAAGCCTAAAGTTCCTAGAACAGACTGCTACTAGAAATATGGACTTGCAGGATGCTGCTGGGGGTGACTCAAAGGAAGTAAGGAAGATGTAAACTGAAGGATGAAGCATCCCTGTTATGTAGGGGCAAAAAGTCAACGTTTAGAAAGGAATAGGACACTAAACATTATGATGGGCATATACTTTCAGATTGCGATTAGCTAAGGACCTTGAATTCATAAAATTTTGCTAAGCCTCCTTTGCCAGTAGAAGCATATTTTCTTCTTGTCTGAAGAGGTAGTCTACTTTTGTCTGAAACAACTTTAGTCACCTCCCCTGTGGTACTATTTTTCCAAGGGATTTCTGATTCTCCTCAAAGCCTAAATCCCCAAACTCATTCTTCTAGATCTATAACTAAAATTTCAAGAAGGCCAGAGAATAAGGTACAAAGTATGACTCATGAGAAGGTCTAATGCACACCAAAGGATTACCAAGATTTTTCAAATTTCTATAGCTAGAAACTTGAGAAACATGTACTGGGATTAATTCTAAAGGTGTTAGATCAGATTTAAGAAATACAGTGTTAGATCAGATTGAATTTATACTCCTTAAAAAGATATTCGACATTCAATATTCATATCAACATTCAATAGATAAAAGCATTCAGTGGCTTAGCTCAACAGACTGAGAGTGCCTCTAATATCTTGCTTGATTGATTGATTTGGACCCAAATGTGCACACACTAAATGAGAGGGAAATGCCAGAACTTTTTAGTATGCTTTAGATTAAGGTGCCAAAGCTGAAGGAGATTGGAATCCTTAAATTGATCTGTGTTCCACAGAGGTTATAAAAGATAGTCCTTTTCAAGTCTAGAAAATGCATTCATGAGTGGAGCCTTTTCATGCTTGAATAGTTCTGTCATGGCTATTTTTTTTTTTTTTTTTTTTTTTTTGGTACGTGGGCCTCTCACTGTTGTGGCCTCTTCCGTTGTGGAGCACAGGCTCTGGACGCGCAGGCTCAGCGGCCATGGCTCACGGGCCCAGCCGCTCCGTGGCATGTGGGATCTTCCCAGACCGGGACACGAACCCGTGTCCTCTGCATCGGCAGGCGGACTCTCAACAACTGCGCCACCAGGGAAGCCCTGTCATGGCTATTTTTTAAAGCCAGAAATGATAGTGGAAACTGATGCCACTGAACTGAGTTTCCAAATGTAATGAAGATAATCAGATCTGATTGTAACTCTTAATTGTCAAAGGCAATGTATGTATTTTTACCATGATGGGTTGACAGAACCAACACAGAAATCAGGTTAGACCTAAGCTGCAGAAATTTTTGGCAGTGGCTGGTTGAACATTGTATTTCTAAACTGAAATATATGTATAGCCTACTAAACTTGTATAAGTAACTAAACTCTAAGTTTGGTTAACAAAACTATTTCAATCACCATAATAGAAAATCACAACCTGTAAATGAATTTTCAGACTTTAGCGAGTTTACAGAACTCTAGTCTCTTGATTAAAGTGGAGGCCAGGTCCCCTTAAGGAAGGATCCTTTCATAAACCCCAAAAATGAATACCTAAAATTTCTCTCTGTCTTTGCTCAAATACCCTGTGGCCATTTACAGGGTTGACTATGCGTTGGCAAAGAGGAAATAATCAAACTTTTAAAGGATAACTGGACTGTGTCTCCAAAATTACCTTAATCCTGGAGACCTGAAACACCTTTGTGGTCCACTAGCTAGATTTGAGGCTTATGAAGATCAAGTGAGCAATGGAGTTTTGGTTTGTTCTCATTTCACAAAGGGCCTAGTGAATCCCTGAACACAACCTGTGGTTATTTCCCATAATTTGGAGTAGTCAAACTTAGCAGCTGGCAGAATTTGCACATTAATTAACTGGGCTCTTTTAATAAGAAAGGTCAAGTGAAAGCCACTAGAACTGGTTCTATCTAGCAAAAGAATAATTCAAGATCAATCATGAGGGCATTGCAGAAATAAGTGACAATCTAAAAGACTTGAAAAGTGCAAGAATGTTGATTCATGCTACATTCTCATTCAAGTTGCCTATTTGGGTCATACACAATCCAGATGGATCTTGGAGAATAATGGATTATCATCATCTCAATCATATATTGACTCCAATTGCAGCTGCTGCTACAGATGAAGTTTCATAGCTGGAATAAATTAACATATCCCTCAGCCAGCACCTGGTCTGCAGCTATTGATCTGGAAAATGCTTTTCTCTATATTTGGTTGTAAAGAACATCAAAAGCATTTTTCTTTCAGCTGAACGTACCAGTAATATATCTTCACTGCCTTACCTCATAACTATATAACTCTCTAATCCTACACCATAGTCTACTCTGGAGCAACCTTGATCACCTCTCCATTCCACCAGAGTGGTCTGTTATATTGATTTGTTACATCGAGGATGTGCTTATTGGACCTGATTATTAGGAAGTAGCAACTATTTTAGACATCTAGTGAAAAGATATACATGGCAAAAGATGGAAAATAAATCCCCTCAAAATTCATTGGTCTGGAGAATACTGAAAGGTCACTTACAAGTTGAAAGACAACTTGCTTCCTTGAGCCTCTCCAACCACCGAGAAAGAGACACAATACTGAGAGGACCTCTTTGGAATTTGGAAGTGCTATTTGTGGACTGATTAACCCCTCAAAACTAACATTTTTTAGTAGGTCCCATAATAGGAAAATGCCTTGCAACAGGTCCAGGATGTAATACATGGACCATATAACCTGGCAGATTAGATGGTGTTTAAATAATCATGGCCAAATGGTATTACATTGCCTTCTCTCTCTCAACTCACATGTATGGACTTTTGGGCAATTTCATATGAGTAGCAGCTGATGACAAAAATTTGGGGTTCAGTTTTAGGTGTTTTTCTAATAATATACTGGCACTATTTGAAAGTACACAGAGGCAGCACTATATAGGGGTTACTCTGGGGTCACCATAAAGGAAAATGACACTAGATGTTTGTTACCTTTATAAAGGAATATCTAAAACTTCAAATGGTATACCTGGTTGTTGATTTTCTGTAGAAAGAGAGATGACCAGAGGCATAGATCTTCATTGATTCATGAGCAGTGGTTAATTTGGCTTAATGGCCATGTATTTGGAAAGAACAAAAGGGGGAAATTGATACAAGCGAGCCTGGATAAGAGGTGCATGGAAAAAAATTTCTGAAGGGGCATTGGATGTGAAGATATGTTTGCCCCATGTGAAAGCTCACCAAAGTGCAAGGAAAATAGCAAGAATCAAGTGAAAAAGTCGACCCATTCTAAGGATATCAGTAAACTCATCTCTCTAGCTATACCATTCCTTGCCCATTGGGCTCATGAGCTAAGTGTTCATAAAAGCAGTGATGACAATGCAGGGGGTTAACAACCTTGACTGACTCAACAAGGATGTTGTGGGTATAGGTACAAATACTCTACCACCTGCCCAAAGCAGAGACAACGCTAAGCCCCCCAAGTGGCACTGTAATCTGGGTTTACCAGTCAATTACTTGGTAAATTAAATGCTTAATTAAATAAGATGTCTCTAATCATGGAAAGGGTAGCATTTTATTCTCACTGGAATGAAGCTTATACCACATGTGAGTTTGTTTTTCTTTCGCAGAATGCTTCTGCCAAAACCACCATTCACAAACTTACAGAATGCCTTATTTACCGTCATAGTATTCCATGCCTCATTGCTTCTGACCAAGAAACTCATTCAGAGTAAATGAAGTATAAGAAAGGGCTCATGTTCATCGAATTATTGGCCTTTCCATGTACCCCATTACCTGAAACTGCTGTCTTGAATGAGGTATGACCTTTAGACGATTCACAGATGCCATGTACTTGGCAATAACAACTCTACAAGAAAGAGGATAATGTTTTTTATTTTAAAAATTTAGAAATAAAAACACCTACATTAAGAATTTTCTGGGAATTCCCTGGCAGCCCAGTGGTCAGGACTCTGTGCTTTCACTGCTGAGGGTGCGGGTTTGATCCCTGGTTGGGGAACTAAGATCCCGTAAGCCATGACAAAAGTTTAAAAATAAAAGTGTGATTAAAAAAGAGAATTTTCTATAAGCCACACAGTTAACTATAAGATGGTGTATTAGTCAGGGATCTCCAGAGAAACAGAAACATTATAAACATTAATATACATACACACACACACACACACACACACACACACACACATACACACATATATAAGAGATTTATTACAAGGAATTGGTTTGTGTGATTATGGAGATTGAGAAGTTCCACAATTTGCTGTCTGCAAGTTGGAAACCCAGGAAAGCTGGAGGTTTAATTTAAGTCCAAAACAGAAGGACTGAGGACCAGAAGAACCAAAGGTGCAAGTTCCAGCCTGAGTCTGAAGGCCTGAGAACAAAGGGCGCTGAGGGGGTAAGTCCCAGTCCAAAGTCAAAGGAAGACTGATGTTCTAACTCATTCAGTTAGGCAGAGACAGTGAATTCCCCCTTCCTCCACCTTTTTGTTTTATTCAGGCCTTCGATGGATTGGATGATGCCCACCCACATTAAGGAGGGCAGTCTCTTTACACAGTCTACCAATTAAATGCTAATCTCCACCAGAAACATCCCAACAGACACACCCAGAAATAGGGTTTAATCAACTATCTGGGCACCTCATTAGCTGGCCAAGTTGACTCATAAAATTAACCATCACAGATAGGTAAAGAACTCAGTAATATTGGTATCCAAAGCACATTCTGTTTTCCATCTACTATACCCCTTCTCTTATAACCAGGATTATAATTACATTATTTACTAGGTATCTGTGCACTTCTATAAGAAAACTTATGGGACTTCTTGTTAATTACACCCTCTTTCCAAGTCAGACTAAAATATCCTCTATTATTCTTTTTTCCCTTTCCACTGGAACAGAATTTAAAACACTTATGAGAACATCTGTTTTAAACAAGGATTCATTTCAGCATTTTCTCCTTATCCTCCTGGAAACCTTACAAAACCAAAAGAATATTCTTTTAATTTTGAAGAATTCAAAAGTTCCATTTTTAGAGAATTTTGGAGATAAATATAATCCCCAAACTCAAAAATACATATCAAGACTGCCAAAAGCAGCTGAGGCTGAGCAGAAGTTATCTGAATAAAAGTGAAGACAAGAAGCAAGTGAATGATGAGAGCTGTCCCTGACATCACTCAAAAAACTACAGGCCAAAAAGATCTATAGCTGAAATGCTCATTCTGAAGTCAAAAGCACTAAGGGAGAAAGTAACCAGTTTGATTCAAAGAAGCAAAGGACATATAGCTACATAAAGAATTATAAAGATGGGCCACATTTTCAGGAACCAGCCTGTCTCTGTAGCAGCAGACAGTTTCCTAATCTTTAGGTGAACACAGTTGCCTAGCTAAAGATGAGCCTTCCTTTAGTCTCACTGCATGGCCACATGAAAACGTGGTGACTAATAAGATGTAAGCTGAACTTCCTGAAAACTTTCAAAGATGACTCAAAGGTTCCATTTGCTCCCACCCTCTCTCCCTAACCCCTGCTTGCAATTCAGATGTTATGCCAGAGTGGTAGAGCAGATAGGAAGAGCTTCAGAAGAGATAAATAAGCTTCTGTCTTGTTTAAGCCAGTATTATTTTGGATTTTCTTTTGAATGGCAGCAAAAAGTAATCAAAATAATTCTTCACAAATACACATGGGTTCAAATTGATGGTATTTCCAAGATGACATTAAAAAGTAAAAATTCTAACCATTTATTGCTTAAACAGGAAAACTTTTTTTTTACTTATTTAATTTTTATTTATTTATTTATTTTTTGCGGTACGCGGGCCTCTCACTGTTGCAGCCTCTCCCGTTGCGGAGCACAGGCTCCGGATGCGCAGGCTCGGCGGCCATGGCTCACGGGCCCAGCCACTCCGCAGCATGTGGGATCCTCCCGGACTGGGGCACGAACCCACGTCCCCTGCGTCGGCAGGCGGACTCTCAACCACTGCGCCACCAGGGAAGCCCAGGAAAAGTTTTTTAAAAAGAATAACACCAAAATTGTATCTGTTAAAGGATTGTCATTGTCTCATACAGTCCCACCCTCTTCTTGAAATTGTAACACAACCTCTAGATTTCACAAAAAGAGAAATCCAAAATGTGGTATCTTCATAAAGAAATGGCACACAGATCTATGTGTTTTACCCAATAGCTTCAATAATTTCTTTGTCTGGGTCAGTATTGGTTTCTGCAGAATTGGAATGCTGTCTGAGATAATGACTATAGGTCATCTCTCCATTTTTAAGTTCAATCGAATGAAACACTTGTTTTTTGAATAACTAACAAAGAAGAAATTAACAGTGAAATCCAGTATTTGCTGGATATGAGGGTTGTTGACAACTAAGAATAAATAGAGTAAATAATTAAAGTGAAGTAGGCTTATATAACAGAATGTTATGCATACCTGCATAACTCTTAAAACATATTGTTGAGCAACAAAAGTTAAGAATGCAAGGAAACTTATAGAAAAATGTCACTTGTGTAAATTATAAACAGATACATTCATGAAACAATATTGTACAATTTCACATAAGCATACACAAACACATCTATTGCATGCATTAAAGTCGAATCCTCTGGTGTGGTGTGCCTGAGGAAGACAGTGGTGGGGAAGGGCTAAGGAAGAAGGCTAAAAGGAGAGAGACCTTGTTTAGGTTTTTAGTTTCCATCTGCTATGAGCCAAAAAGTATGTGAATTTTTACTTTGAATTATAGCATTAGAAAAAAAAAAATATATATATATAAAGGTGTTTTTATTTGTTATCTTGTAGAGACATCTGTTCAGTATCATCTAGAACTGAGAAACAGGGTCATTTTCTCTGGTTACAATGTTGAGTTTATTTATCTATGCATTTTAAAAGGCAGATTCCCACTCTGTGTGTGTATGTGTGTGTGTGCGTGTGTGTGCGTGTGCCCCTTTGCATAAAAGAGAACACACTAAAGGCTTTAAACAGCATCTAAGCCTTAGTTTGAGAGACATCTATTAAAATTTCTTTACATTGCTGGAATATTTTTCCTTTTCTATGATCTCAAATCATTCTTAAATTCTAGTTTTTGTTCCAAATTATATATCATATTTTAATCGCTCATCCTCAAATATGGATCATGCCCCTCTCCTATGTAGTATAGCTCCCTGTGACTATCACTATTATTAACATTATCATAACCAGACTCTAATTTTCTTTCCTCAGGAAAACTTAAGTAGTCTTAGAGAAGCAAGAAAATTCTTTCAGTGGTCCCTAATAAAGTTATCTGAAGAATACAAAAAGGTGAGTCCACCACCTTCCTTAAATGGTTTGAATAGTAGAGGAAGCAAGCCACAAATTTAATGTAAAATACATGTTTGATTAGGTCTTTGATCACACTCTCAAATGTCATTTTCCTAAACTCTTTCCTTTGACCTTTGGTAAGGAGAGTATGTGTAATATTTCACTAACAATATCAAATAGATATACTTCAGCAATAATTAAATACAGAGAATGTATAAATATGCTTTAACTCTTCCTCAGATTTAATTTTATAGAATGGATAACTAGCTCATACAATAACTAGCACACTTATTCTTTATCTCCAAAGCGTTTTAAATAATTTTACAGTGTGGGTACAGGACAAACATCAGTCATTTGACAGGAAAGTAATTATCGTGGTTGTATAACTTCTTACATTATTTCAGAATGTAATTTCATTACATTCTGATGTAGCAAAATGACTCATTAAAATTTCAATTTGTAATTGTTTTCCATATTTATTAGACATTTTCCTCATGTCTTCGAATCCAAAGGAAGAACCAGGCCTTTTAAATAAATCCTTGCCTATAAAGTTTTTTGAAGACAGGTAGAGGAAGCTACTGGAAACAAGCCTCATTTATGTGGTAGTGTGAAAGCCCACGCTTATTCATGAGACTTCGCTAAGTGTCCCATTGGGGAAGTGCCTTTTATTTTGAAAATCATTTCACTGTTAATAAATTCACTCAGAACAACTCATTATGCTTTTCAAGTTGCACAGTATCACAAGACATGGTCCTGTTAAGTATTTACAAAGTTTTAGCACAGTGTACTGCATGGGATGGTTTTTGAGGTTTTAGTTCAGTTCAGTTCAGTTTTAATTTTAATGTGGTTTTTAAAAAATCTCAACCTTTGATTCAGCCAATTAGCAGTGAGTGATTTTGAGGGGTAGCTGAATTGAATGCCAGTTTTTATGTATTCATATTTCAGATACTGAACATCATTTCATGGTTTGTCAATGTGCACAAACTGTACATTAGATTGATTCAGTTATATTTCCAAATTAGGATTCAAAATGTGCTGAAATTGAGAAAATGTCATGATTTATAAAGCATTGACATTCAACCCTCATAAACATTTTAAAATCAAAACTCACAAGAGATGCCTTTCCAAAAGACATAATAAGTCCAAAGTCTAGAAAAAAATCAGAGTATACTGTACTTTGTTCACAGTGGAATTGGTGTGGTAAAACTCCTGCAGGCAAATAGAAAAGAAATTACAATTAAAATTAAACTAAACTGTAAGTCTGAGCTGACCAATTACAATTCAGGAGGAAGACTCAGAAGCTTTTAAAGCCATTATATTCTATATAAGTAGTAAATCTTACAAATACTATACTTCAAAAATGTAATATTTGGTAGATAAGTAAATTTTATAATACAATGACCTAGCTACTTGGTAAATTGTCTTTCAGCCATTTAAATTTTATTACAGATTTTCACCAGATTTTTGGCCACCTACCATTTTGGTATTCCCTCTAAGTAGGTGGTATATCCTAGGAGGGAATATACCTTCTTGATACGGAAGGAGGCTGGACACTGGGAAGTTTTCTGTTCTCTCAAGAAGAGCCCAAAAGCTGCAAAGTCATCTTTGGCTTTCAAGGGAGCAATATCATGGGTAGAGAGAAATAGAAGACTTCTCTGGAGCATTGGCAGGTTGTAAAAACCCCAGGATCTCCATAGGAATGTGAAAAAGTGTTATGACAAAAAAGAAAGAGTGAGAGAGGATAGAGAGAGAGAGAGAGAGAGAGAGAGAGAGAGAGGAGGGAAGGAAGGAAGGAAGGAAGGGAGGGAGGGAGGGAGGAAGGGAGGAAGGGGAGGAAAACTGATGACTGAAACCAGATTAATAGGGATTTGAAATTAGCTTTACATTTTTTCAAACTCTGTAGACCAAAATGTCATTTCTTCCACTTACTGGTTTGTATATTTTACAACTTGTTTTCACAGATAATAGGAACATAAAATGGCAGGAATTCTAAATGATAGCCCACCAATACTTGGTTAAAGTAGTCTAAATAAAAGGAGACCCTCAATAGAAAGAAATATTGCACCTTATTACTTACAACTATAGTTTGGTTAGTTTGAGTTTAATTTTATAAGAATATTTCTAATTTATCTCACTATGTATTATGATGAGAGGTAAAAATTCTGATATTTATAGGCTAAAAGTTCTTTAATAAGACTGTAAACATTATCAGCTATTAAAGATTATGAAAGGCTTGCTTGTTTTAATATTTTAATTTCTAGAGTTAATAACCTTTAACTGTGGGAACATGGTAAGGCAGTTTGATGGATAATGATTAGCAGTAATTAGTAGCTTTGTTGAATATAACAACCTTGGAGGGTAGATACTGAGAGTAGATGACAGGGGAGGGAGACAAACAATAAAAGGACCAAGGCCTGGTCATGAGGTATGATTATAGCACTTGTCATATAGCAGTTCCTTCATACTTCAATAATGCCTTGAACCCCCTATGAATGTTTTGACCTAAACCAAGCTGTAAGTATTGGCAGAGTTCCAGCACAATATTCTGGTCAAGAAGATTTGCTAGCATTCTATTTATTTTCAAGTATATCTATTCTAAGGGATACTGTACAGGCCTTTAGGATCAGGAGTGTAAAAATTGGAGAAACAGGCATTGTTTCCATTTTTTCTTTGTTCACAGCAATAAATTTCCTGAGACTGACTGTTGAATGCTGTTCGGCCATAATCATGGTGAACAGCTTTTCCATCACCTTAAATTTCTGATCTACTCAGTCTTTCTAGAGAAAATATATACCTAGCACATAGAGGATACCATATACCATCTCTCTGACTTTTCTGATATCAGCTAAAGATTAAACTCCATGAAAACAGGACCACAGCTATTTTTCTTGATGTTATGTCTCATTTTCTTACCTGCTTTCTGACAAGGAGCTCAGAAGGTGCTCAATATTTATTAAGATTAGTTCAACCAACAAATGTATACTTACCACCTACTATGGGTGAGGATTTATTACAGTCTTACTGAGTATTTTGACGTGATTTTGTATTTTTGCCTTCATGGTAGGTAAGCAATGGAATTTCAATGTTCTGGACCTCCAGTAACAAGTGTTTCTTTACTAGATGCAGTGTCTTTACTAGATGCAGTGTCTTTACTAGATGGTACTGTTTATCTTGGGGAAGAGAGGGCTGTTTCTTCTGCTTGAGAATAGTTGTTTCCTTATGACCTATGAATTCCTTCTATTTTTCACCATCAAGATTCCAAGGGGTGCCTCTTTTGTTCCAGCTCACCACCATCTCCCTAGAATGGGCACCTTCCTAAGACTGTCATCTCTGTTTCCACACAGTTTTTCCGTTTCCTTTCAGTTGCCTGGAGGTTAGTGCTATAATCCAAAAAACTTCAGTTCTGTTCCAGTATTTTCCTATTTAGGAGGGGATATTTAGATGATTAGCGAAGTCAGCATAAAATTTTGGAAAAGTAACATGGCAATAATGCATAGTAAACAGAAAGAGTATTATCAAAATATTAATAAAATTTGTTGCTAAATTTTTTAAAAGAAAGGGTTAAAAAGAAATTTTCAAATGCATTTGCTAGTCTCACATAACCATGAATAACTAAAAAGTAGCATTGAGTATTTATAGCCTTAATGGATGTAGAAATACCTTAAATACACATATATATTACTACAAGTTTCACATCTGTATGAGAAATTACCCATAAGTTTGTGGTCTCTACAGGATGCTGCTAAGATGGTTAGTGTTACAAGTTAAGAGGAGAAACTTAAAACATGGTAAAATGGTGCAAGGAATAGCTAGCGTCATAATATATAATTTCTAGCAATGAGAAATAAATACACGAATCCCTAAAGACTAGTAAGGCTGCACATGAAATATTGCATTTAATTTGAAATATTTAATTATCTGTTAAGTATAAGAAACTGAAGACAGTTTAGAAATAATGTCCAACAAAGATAATGAATAAATAATATAAAAAGAAGGTAAATTCATTTCAAATATAAAATTTGACTAGTGACTTTTCAAAGTAATAACTTAAAAGTGTGTCTTAATGTCCAAATAAAAATTAACACTGAATAACAATAAATTTAAAAAAACTCTGAATAACTAAAGATTACGTTTATGGGATGAGGGGTAATTAAATAAATTAAATGAAAATAATTAATGAAATATTGAGGGATACGTAAGAAAAAGCCTAAACATATAAAATGGTCTTCATTAGCATTACTTTTTTGTTTAAAAATATTTATATTTGTGACAGTGTATTTGTGAATATTGCACAGAAAAATATTGTTTAGGAGATACTTTCTCAGATGTAAGCTAAATGGCCAATTATTAGATAGAATATGATAAGCAGCTTCAATTAATTGCAACAGTGTAACTGAGGATTCTTCTCAACTTTATAAGCTCCAACAATACCAACATTCCTCCCTGTGACATTTACAAAGCATCACAAACATAAGGGACTGTGGAAGGGCAAACAAAGAAATATAACACTTGATGGACTTTTTGAAGCCATATACAAGTCCATAATAATAAGTTTTGTTAATAATAGAAATACTTGAATGAGAAAATACTCAAGTCATAGGCACAAATCAATGTATTTCAAGTAAGTTTTGACACTTGCAATTTTTTCAGTAAGTTTTATTAGAAACAGTGTTAACTATTAAAATTCTCTCCCATGAATATTTGCTTTAAAAGCAGTATCTTCATTTGACATATGTGGCAATTACATGTTTCTCATGTAAGGTTTATCAATTTTACCTATTTAACAAAACTAAAAAAAAGGACTTTTTCATTTTATACTTAATATTATTTAAAATACTCAATTTATAATAATAAAATAATCCATTTTATAATCCAGAATGAGTTTATGCACATTGAAATTAAGTTTTTTAAATGTTGCAAATTTTATTTAGACTACGAAAGCAAAAGATAACATAGATCAAAGTAACATTTATCAAAATATGGTTTGCTGAGACAGCTTTTCTACATCATTTGTTGTCAGCCAAGGCAATTTGTATCCCTTGCAGGGTTCAATTGGCAGGATCTGGAGACATTTTTAGTTGTCACAAATTGGGGAGGTGAACTGGGTAAACTGTTTTAATCTAGTGTGTGGAGACCAGAGACACTACTAATCATCCTACAATGCTTGAACAGACCCCTTCAACAAAGAGTTATCCAGCCCCAAATGTCAATAGTCCTAGAATTGGGAAACACCGCTTCTAAGCAGTTTTGAGATTACTGGTTATTTAGAAAATGTAAATTAGGAAATCAGCTGCTTTATTTTCTTTCCAAGCAGTAAAAAATCCAGGTGTGATAACCAAAACTTCCCTGAATAGATTTTGTCTTCTTTGCCTCTTTAATCATCAATCATATTTTAGCACTTGTTGAACACATAACATTTAAAAATTAAGTAAAACTTAAAAGGTCATATTCATAGAACATAATTTAAATTGAATCCAACATTTAAAAATTTGTCTTGTTCCCAATATGCAGAATTACACACTCAGATACACAAATTAAGAAAAGAATACTGTATAACATTTGTATCACCACTTAAAATTTGCTGTGTTATTCCAAGGGCCCTCCTCATGAATGCTGAATCCAATAGGTTGGTTGTGTCTAACAATAATCTCTCCTCTTGAGCTTCAGAAATGTTCAAAATGTTTGTCAGTTTTCAGAGACATTCTTAGAATACTGCACATCCTGGAGTAAATATGCAGTCAATTCTATTGATTAGGCCATAAACAGCATGAGAAAATTAATGAGTGCCTAGTTCACCAGTATATCCAAATACCTCACATAATATTCAACACATATACAGTCTTAATAAATATTTATTAAATGAATGAATGAAATGAAAACCTTCTTGATTCGTTTTCATGTCTGTATAGTATCTCTGCTTTTCTTAGAGAGGCCAGAAGATATAAAAACCTTATATTTTGTATATTTTGGAAAGCAAATATTATTTTAGGTATAACATAGTTGAATTAATTGACCAAATGTATCAAAATGACTTTAATTCTTGTGTCACACAATGTAAAAATATAGTAACAAGATAAATGAGCTGGAAAGTAGGTTTATGGTGGAACAGCCTGTGATGATAGTGAGAGGTGGAAGGAAAACCTGTTAAAGTCTTGTGATGTAAGCTGCTGAAATGAAGTTCTTTGAACATTTCTTTTACCTTTGAAAATAAATTTAAATTTCTCAAAGTCCATTTGTGCTTAGTTGGCAGGGGAGGAGACAGTTTTTTAATTTTGCATTTGTTAACTGAATGGAAATAGGTTCAAACGGGATTTAAAAGAACTATAAATCAAAGAGCTTTTGTTTTCATTTCCATAATATCTTATAATCTTAACCATACTACTATAGTAAGCAATATTTCATATTTAATTTTACTTAGAAATGAGATCAAGAGAACATACAAAAAATAAATTTAGCATCTAAGTAAACAATATGAGAAATAATTCAATCAATAATAGAAACAAAAATATAAATTTCATTTTATTTTGAAATGCCATTTTCATGTTCTCTCAGCAATTTGGGGTTATAATAAGGAAATACTGAAAATATGTAGACAGGGAATTTATTTTTGTTTCAATTAGTTACAGGACTGATGACCTTGGATTTAGATATGAATTTATTGCTTAATAGTATGCTGAAATACTTAATAGTATGCTGGAATAGTATGTTTTCTCCCTCATATTACACTATGTTTATGCAAAACAAACATTTAATTTATGTGAGTGACCTTTGAAAACCACAGATATAAAATTTTCAATGTCTATTTCTCTGTTGTGTATAAGGATGTAAAGATTCATTTTCAGGACACTCTCAGAAGAATGTACCACAAGTTTGTTGAAATTTCCTTTACATTATATGGCTCTATAATTCCACATTTTTTTTTCACTAACAGTAGTAAATTAGGACAGAAGAACTGTACTCTGTGCAACATCTACTTTATAAATGTAATTTTCAACCAGCCTTTCTAACTGCACAATAGTTATTTCATATCATGCAGTAAGACTTTGAAATTATCCGTTATCCCATTTAACATTATAGTATATTTCCTTCCTGACTTACATTAAGTATAGGATGAAAATTATTTTATCAGATGGTACTTTTGGAAACAAAAAACCCAGAGATAGATTAATATCTCTGTGCAAGGAATAAATACCCAGAAATTTAAGAATAGTAGATCGCTAAGAATCAAGGCATAAATAGATTGTTAAGTGGAAGCTGGAGTAGAGATTTATTACTGTAAATGGTTTTCCTAATCACATGCAATAAAGTTTAAAGTGTGACTGTCCCAGCCTTCTATTCAGTCTATCCTTACCTACCCACAAGAAGATAAAATATCTATAAGCATCTAGGAAGCCAAAATGTCCCTACCCACAATTAAAAATTATTTTGTATGTTAAAATATGTATTGACTCGTGATAAAGTCCTCGCCTTCATCAAGTTGCTAGGTTCATCAAGTGGCAGAATAAAAAAGCAAACGTACTAGCTAGCTCCTTTTGGGTTGAAACCAGTTTCTATCCCCAAGTCCCTATAAGAAAAACTAGTAAACAATTTTACTGAAATTTGTTTTTGTTTGTTTGTTTTCTAATTTTCAGCTGAGTTGTCACAATGAAGGTAGAGTTGGCAGTGGTTTGAGTTGGGGGTAATGATGTACACATGAAAATAACATAATATTATATGTTAATTATTCTTCCAAAAAATACACGTAGTTTTCACTTACCAAGTCAGGTGCTGGAAAATATTTTAAAGATTGAATTTTTCTCCGAATTATGAATGTCACTGAAACCTGAGAAATATTTTAGTTTTTCAGTTCCATTCTTTAAAAGAACAAGTCCCTTTCTGATCTGAAATGTCTGATATTCATTTTTTTTCAGTGAATAATTCAGTGTACTCATTAAAATGCAATTCAGATCCCATCATTTCTCTGCTCAAGCTTTCCAATGCTTCCCATCTCCATCCACAGATATTCCAATGTCTTTTATGTAGAATATAAGATCTGTAGTGTCTCACAATTTCTCCGACCTCATTTCACATTGCTCTGCCCCTTTCTCAATGGGCTGCAAATAAACGCGGTCAAAGTCCTTGTTAGGGTTTTCACTTGTTCTTCTTGTCTGGAACACTCTCCTTCCAAATATCCCCATGGATACTATAAAGAATACTTGAAAACGTGAATGACTATACGTACTATACGTATGACAAGTTAATATGCATTTTATTTTTCAAATATATTTCGGACTTAGGGAAGGCTTCTTTTAGAAAACTGTTTTAATTGCAAGTGATTCATTGAAAAGTTTATCACCTTTTCTAAAAGAAAGTAGACATTTTAAACATCTTAATATAACTTGATATCTTAGAAAGATACCCATTAGCATGTATTTTGAATAAATGCTCAAAAATGTGTAGAGGTAATTTAAAAGAATGTTTTAACAATTCTAAGGAACTGTGGTTACATTTCCTACAGTCAGACAATGTACAACTTTTGGGAGGGAGACGCAAGAGGGAGGGGATATGGGGATATATGTATACATATAGCTGATTCACTTTGTTATACAGCAGAAACTAACACAACATTGAAAAGCAATTATACTCCAATAAAGATGTCAAAAAAATAAAACAAAAATCTAAAGGAGAATTCCAAGGTAAGCATCAACAGTATTTACTGATTTTTAGAAGAGTTGTTCTTTGAAATTACCCCAGGATACCGCTTATTTCATTGACTACTTCTCAGGCAAGTCATATTTACCATACTTTAAAATGCATGTTACTTCCAACCTACTAAGCTAATGTAAAAAGGCAACATTTTTCTTAGAGGAAAAAATTTATATTTTCCTGCAATTACATCTTTTTTTATAACTCATTTATTAATAATTTGAAAAATAGTAGGTAATTCAATTAAACATCCAGCAATGTTTTTCAACAAATAAATTGAAAAAATATATCTTTTGGTCATTCAAGTGTATCAGAAATATAAAAATAGCTGGATAAATTACTAGGAGTTTTTATTTTTGTGGATTTACAAGGCTTTACAGACTATTCTTCACAGAAATGAACTGTACAAGCAAATAGTTGGTTAGTCTTAAATTTCTTTCTCATTAAGTGCCAGAAACTGGATATATTCATTGTTATACCAAAAGAAAGACTGCAATATCTCAAAAGTAATTTTGACTAGCAACAATCACATAATTCCTACTACATAGAGAAAAAGTTGATACAATGTGCAATTTTTTTTTTTTTTTACAATGTGCAAATTTGAAAGTGGGTTATTTCTTATGTACAGCCTATGACAGGTGGCTGAGATAGAAAACATAAGTAATAAGCAGTACTTTGGGGGAATTTTGTATATGAAACATGCCATCATTTGTCAATATTTAAAAAAAATAATTTGATCAATTCTTTTGTCTAGTTTCCTGCTGTGAAAATTACAGCATAGGCTAGATTATTTCTAATTTCCATGTATGTGTTTTATAGATATCATTATGCTAGAAAACAATTGAGTGGTATAGAAGTGAATTTTCAGTAAATATATGTTGAGTCAAAGCATAACTTTGGGGTTCTTAAATCTTTTTATTTTGGAAATGATTTTGCATTTCAGAATTACTATGTCTTCTGCTTACATTCTGCTGTATCAATAGGCCACAACTGCAAGGAACTTCCACTGAATGCAGGGAAAAAGTAGCAAAGCCTGGTAGTAAACAGACCTGGGTCTGAATGTCAAATCTGCTGTTTCAATAATAGAAAATTAGGCAGATTGATTAACTTCTAAGTGCTTCATTTTGCATCATTAAGAAGGGGATGGATAACACCTGCCTGACAGGCTTGTTGTAGTTTATGTATAGTGCCTGATACATAATACATGAATATTAGAGGAAAACTACACATATTTTAAATTTTAAGTATAGCTAATATACAATATTATGTTAGTTTCAGGTGTATAACATAGTGATTTGACATTTAAATACACTACAAAATGATCACAGTTATAAGTCTGGTAACTGTATGTCACCATACACAATTACTACAGTATTATTGGCTATAGTTGTTTTGCTCTGTATTACATCTCCATGACTTATTAAGTTTGTAACTCTTAATCCCCTTCACCTGTTTCACCCAATTCTTCACCCCTCTCCCCACTGGAAACCACATGTTTGTTCTCTGTATCTATGAGACATTTTTTGTCTTATTTGTTTGCTTGTTTTATTTTTTAGATTCCACATAAAAGTGAAATCATATAGTATTTGTCTTTGTCTGACTTAGTTCACTTAGCATAATACCATCTAGATCCATCCAGGTTTTCACAAATGGCATGATTTCATTCTTTTTTTTTATGGCTGATTATACTCAGCCATAAAATATAATATTTCATTGTATATTTATCCATCGATAGGCACTTAGGCTGCTTCCATATCTTGGCTGTTGTAAATCATGCTGCAGTGAACATAGGGGTACACACATCTTATCAGATTCATGTTTTTGTTTTCTTCAGGTAAATACCCAGAAGTGGAATTGCATGATACTATGGTACTCCAATCATTAATTTTTGAGGAACCTTCATACTGTTTTCTATAGTGGCTGCACCAATTTACATTCTCAGAAACAGCACACGATTGTTCCCTTTTCTCCACATCCTTGCCAACCCATGTCTTTAGTATCATAGCCATTCTTACAGGTATGAGGTGATATCTCATTGTGGTTTTGATTTGCATTTCCCTGATGAAAGTGATGTTGCATATCTTTTCATGTACCTGTTGGTCATTTGTAGGCTGTCTTTAGAAAAATGTTTATTCAGGTCCTCTGCCCATTTCTTAGTGAGATTGTTTGGGGTTTTTGGTTATTAATTTGTATGATTTCTTTATGTATTTTGGATATTAACCCCTTATCAGATATATTATTTCCAAATGTTTTCTTCATTGAGTAAGTTGCTTTTTCATTTTCTTGATGGCTTCCTTTACCATGCAAAAGCTTTTTATTTTGATGTAGTCTCCTTTATTTTTGTTTTTGTTGCCCTTGCCTGAGGATACCAGCCTAAAGAAATATTCATAAGACTAATGTTAAAGAGTATATCACCTATATTTTTTTAGGAGTTTTATGGTTTCAGTTCTTACATTTAAGTCTTTAATCCATTTTAGCTTATTTTTGTATATGGTGTGAGAAAGTGGCCCAGTTTTCTTCTTTTGCATGTGACTGTTCTGTGTTCTCAACATAATTTATTGAAGAGGCTGTCTTTTTATCATTGCATAGTCTTGCCTTTTTGGTCATAGTTTAGTTGACCATGTAAGCATGGGTTTCTTTCAGGGCTCTCTATTCTGTTCCATTGATCTATATTTCTGTTTTTGTGACAGTACCATGCTATTTTGATTCCTGTAGCTTTGTAGTATAGTTTGAAATCAGAACATATAATACCCCTAACTTTGTTCTTCTTTCTTAAGATTGATTTGGCTATTTGGGGTCTTTTGTAGTTCTATACATATTTTAGGATTATTTGTTCTAGTTCTGTGAGAAATGCCATTGGTATTTTGATAGGGTTTACAATGAATCTGTAGATTGCTTTGGGTAGAATGGACATTTTAGCCGTATTGATTCTTCCAACCCATAAGCATGTTATATCTTTTCACTTATTTGTGTCCTCTTCAATTTATTTCCTAAATATCCTGTAGTTTTCAGAGTTCAGGTCTTTCACCTTCTTGGTTAAATTTATTCTTAGGTACTTTGTTCTTTTTAGTTTTATTGTAAGTGGAATTGTTTTCTTAATTTCTCTTTGTGATAGATCACTATTAGCATATAGAAATGCAACAGATTTCAGTATATTAATTTTGTATACTGAAAATTTATTGAATTCATTTATTAGTTCTAATAGTTTTTTGGTTTCTAGGAGTCTTTAGGGTTTTCTACACTTAGTATCATATCATCTGCAAAGAGTGACAGTTTTATTTATTCCTTTCCAATTTGGATGCTAGGAATATGGGTCCCAGCCAAACTGCGTCTCCGCCCCTCTTACCTGTCTCAATCTGGCTTTTTCTTTTCACTCAGTTGTGGAAAATCTTTTCTGTTAGTTTTCAGGTCATTCTCAGAGATCGCTGCTCTATATGTAGCTGTAAATTTAGTGTGTCCATGGGAGGAAGTGAGCCCAGGATTTTCCTACTCCACTATTTTGTCCTGACTGTCATATATGTATTTGTATAAATTGTCATGTTGAGAAGATGAAGAGATAGTAGTTCAGAAACAATACCAAAAATAAAAGAAATAAGAAATGTGAAAGAAATTCAAAGAAATGTGAAAGAAATTCAAAGAAATCTGAACTTTCATACAGCATATACTTTACTCAACAAAAACCAGCTGATAGCTTTCAAAATTTTAATGTAGGAATTCTGAAAGTTATGACCTTATGATCTCAAACACAATAAATCTAAGAGAGGCAAGTGCTAAAAGACAGTTGTCATAAACAGCAGGTATGGTCACACTAGGGCATTCCAGCTAACTATCAAACTTTGGTCACCCGTTTTACTGCTTCCAGTCTCACTGCTTCCATCTTTGTCCTTCTATATTTCATTCTTAATAAAGCTAGACAGATGTTCTTTTTAAAACAATTAGACATTTTCCTTGACTCCAAACCATCTAGTGGCTTCACACTTTATTCAGAATGAAAGTCAAATATACCTTCATAAGATAGACAGCCCTGCCTGATGTTGTGCAAGACCACTTCTCTGATCTGGTAGTCCATTAGTCTCCATCTCACTCATTTTATTTCAGGTGCACAGGCCACCTTGTGTTTATGGAAAAATCCAGGGACGTACTGCCACAGTGCCTTTGCCAAACTGTTCCCTCTGCCCCAAACACTCTTCCCTCAGCTACCCAAATAATTTGCTCCCACACTTCAAGTCTCTGCTCAGATGGACCCTTATCAGTTGACTCCCAGTTGCCATTTTCTCTTTGACTTGCTTCATTTCTCTTCATTCACATATCACTACCTGATATTCATTCATTCGTTCATTTATTCATTCATCCATTCAAGTTTATTGTTCTTGCCCCACCCACACTACTGGGTAAACTGTGAAAACAAAGGCTAAATATGTTTTGTATTCTCAGTAATTGATACATAGAGTGCACCAAAACATATTTATTAAATGAAAAATGTTTTTTAATTTAGGATTTCTAGTGTGCTTCTTTGTAACTCCTTCATACCTCCAACAACTTACACTATTTCCATGTACAGTTTTAGGGGTTTCTTTAAGTAACTTTTAAAACTACAATAGATATTAAAACCCCTAAAAGCTTTAAATTCCTCTTTTTAATATTCTACATTTTAAATACAGAAGTTTTTTTTTAATAATTTAGCTTAATGATTCAACATGAAAGTTATGAACAGTTCAGGAGATAGTTCTTTACAGTTAAGATACCTAAAAATGTCATATATATAAACATATATATATATATATATATATACTCTGACAGTGAATAAGTCTATTCTTCACCTCTTAGAATATCTGAATTCTAACAACTTTGTTTTAAAGTAAATTGTGGTTAGTGCAGTTTCCCAATGAATCTATTATATAGTTTGAATGTAAGTCTGTTAGACTCCCTATATTTATTTAGTAAATTAAGGTACAGCAGTAAACCGTCTTTATTGCAAGTAATCAACTTTGATTAATAAATATAACCCCTGTACCAATATTTCTTATGCATCCAAAAATACTAATATATTTAAGTAAAATATCTGATAATAAAAACAAAAATAAATTCTAAGAATTTATATAAAGTTTATCACTTCTTTCTTCACTCATTTTACATAACCAGTGCGCTACTAGGTAGCAGGACTCCTCTCTGCACTTAAAGTGATGTGTGAACTTGAGGCATATACAACTAAGGTGAAAATGTTTCCTGCTTTGACCTGCAAAAATTAGTAGTCTCTTGGAGGAGAAAAAAAATTAAAATAAGTAGTTTCAAAATTAGGGTAAATACCAAAATAGAAAAAAAAAATGTTTAAAGTGCGACAAGATAAAGCAAGTAATAGCCCAAAGAAATCTGGGAGGTACAGACTAAAGGTAACATTTACCCTCAGCGGGTATGGAAAGTATTCACCACATAGAAACCTTTGCTTTGAAGGGTGTGGAAACAATCCTTGGTAAAGAAAATGCCTAAAGAAGGTCAATAAAATATCCATAGCTTCAATGATATTTCAATACCAAGTTTTAAAGTATTATCAATAAATAAATAATTTAAATGCTCTTTTTTTTTCCTTTTTCAAACTCCTTATTTTCAAGCCATTTAAACTCAAGAGATACAATAGGGAATAAAAATGGCTTTTCAATATTCACATGCTTATTTTAGAATAATTTGTAAATAACTGTTCAGCTGCACATATATATAAGGCTAATATTTGCCAGATTGGCAAACTCTTCTTTCTTCTTTACAATTTCATTGCTAAAAATTCACCAGTGTTTTTATACATGAAATAAACATTTCAGACTTATTTTCATGAGTAAAGAATTTTTTTTTCACTTGAAACAATTAGGATTTGCTTCTATAGATCACACTGAGTCTGGCAGTAAAGCCAATGCTACAGCTGCACTCACTTCAGTGAATTACTTTTTAACTACCAACAATTCTCTTCATTTGGCTTGTATGACCAGACAAGCATCTGGGAATTTTTTTTTAAGTGGTCTTTCCAAAATAAGATATTTCTTAGCTGTACAAATCTCTTCTTTATTATTGTTATGTTTAACAGATATAGTTCCATCATTTTTTTCTTTCAATACCACTAAATAAATTTAAGCAGGATTCCACAGCAGCACTCAGTACAGCAAAATCTAAACAAATAAGGTCAGTCAAAGCCTAGTAATTAAATCAGCAAGACTGAGCTCTCCCCCGAGTGGAATTTTAAAAGCTGCAACGCCAATTGGCACAACCTGTTTTAGAAAAGTATTTTTGCATCTGCGTTATTTCAGTCATGGAGGTCTGGGTTATCTTTTAGGGTTGTAACATTTCCACTGCCTTCAACTTCTTCCAGAAAGCTGAGAAATAACTTCCCTGGATAATCCAAGAGGCTGGAAACATCTTTCTTTTTTTGCAACCATGCTGGCCAAACTGAAAAGATAAGAGCTTCAAAAGAGTGCTTTTTCCATCGTAGGGTTTGGAAGAAGAGAGCAAATCCCACAGAGAGGTTTGAACATCTCAGATACTCTTCTCATAAAAGAGCCTCACACTGTGTCTGTTGGTTACTTCCCAAATCACACTCTGTTATGGAGCTTTGCATTCTTTTCTGTTACAAAAGGAGGGCCATTAAGTTCAGCGTCTGTCAGTGCTACTCCCTCTTTCTTTACGTATCTTCAGACTGTAAAACAACACCTTTCTAAAAGAAACCATGCCTTTTTTTTTGATATTCGAAAAATATTATATTTGATAAGTCAAGCCCTAATGCAAAATGTAATATTTTCTTCAGTTTAATAGTCAAGAAGGCACAGCATCTTTTAATGTTTCAAAATCAGGTAAAATTATTTACCATTCAACAGTGTTATTGAATTTTTTAATTTGAATTTTATTTATTTTTTATACTGCACGTTCTTATTAGTTATCTATTTTATACATATTAGTGTATATATGAGTTATTGAATGTTGATCTTTGGCCTCCAACTACTCTCAACAGTAGAAACTCAAAATTGTCTCCATTATTAAAAGTCCCAGAACCTATGGATCCTACGTTCTAGAGGAAAGCAGTAGAAGCCAACAAAAAATAGAAAGAACAGTCTTTGGAGATGTGTGTAATCAGAACAAGAGAATTAGGTTGGGATTTAAAGCAAGAATATTCCAGAAAAAAACACTAAGAAGTAAGTTTTGTATATTCAAAGAAGCTAAAAGGATGCCAGTATGGCAGAAGCTTAAGGAAATGTATGCCAGGGTAGCTTAAAGCCAGTAAAGAAGGCAAGGGCAGGTCATGATGGGCATTGTAGGCAAGGGCTAAGAATTTGGGGTTTCTTGTAAGGATAATGGAAAGTCATTCAATAGTTGTATATTGGAAAATAAAATAATGTTTTTATTTTAATAAAAATCAATGTGACTACAGAGCAAGGATGGAGTTGGGAAGGTCATATAAATGGTAATATCAGGTAAGAAGTGATGGTAGATTGGTTTATATCGGATTGGATTGGATTGGATTGGATTGGATTAGGATAATAGAAATGGATTGAAGAAAAGTGAATGGAAATTTGTTTTTTGCTTTGAAGGTAAATGTTATCACAATTAGCTGATGATTTGATTAGCTGAATGTAGGATGGTCAGTTGGAATTCTAATTTTGCCTTTAATAGTTATTTGGATGGTAATACAATTTACTAAGACAGAAAACAGATGGGGACAGATTTGAATTAAAGAAGTTCTGTTTTGAACTCATTAATGTTGTTAAGATGGCTACTGGACTTGAAAGTGAAAATTTTAACTAGTATTAGGAAATTTTTATTTGAGTTTACAGATGAGGTGAGACCTGGACATTTAAATTAGGAAGTCATTAATATGTTGATAATATTTAAACTGTAACACTCGATGAGTTCATTTTGTGTAAGTTAGAGAAATTAAGGGGTTAATGAGGCTCAAGACTAAGCCCAAAGAATCCCAAATACAGTTTGATCCAACAGTGCAGGATCCAGCAAAGAAGACTGGGAAGTAACAGCCAATGAGGTAGATGTAAATTCTTGGAAGCAAAGAGTACGAGCGTTTGATGAAGGAGTAAATGGTACAGAGAATTAAGTGCTGCTGATAAGATGGAGGAAAAAAAATGGCTCTGGCTTTTGCATTTGGCAAACAAAATTAGTTAAATGGTAGGGCAAATTTAAGATTTTTTTCTTTGTTTTATTTTTGTGTTTTGGGGAGAAAATAGAAATAGGGAAAGAAGTACCTAGAGAGAAATGTAGATTTCAACACTTTATTTTTTCATTTTGTTTAACTGAAATTTTATTCCCATTGATTAGTAACTCTCCATGTCTCCCCCCAACCCCACAGCCCCTGGAAACCATCAGAACTCCTTGATTTTATGAATTTGACCATATTAGATACCTCATATAAGTGGGATAATGCAGTATTTGCTTTTCTATGATTGGCTTATTTCACTTAGGGTAATGACCTCAACATGTATAAATCTTGAGGTCATTACCCTAAGTGATTTCAACACTTTTTATAATGATCCTTGATGATACTATTTAAAATTAAACATAACCTGAAGTTTTCCTTTACAAGACAGCAGCTTCAATAGATATCAAAATCACAATAGGAGTGTCATAGTAACCATTCGCAAAGTATTAAAGTCCTTAAGTAAATGTGTAGTCATCAGTATGGAAATAATTTTATGTCTTAGTTCCTTCAAAGTAGCTGTACTATACTTCAGTTTAACAGTATTTATTGAACGTAGGCTCAGTTCAAAGTAGAAAGCTCTGAAGAATATTCAAAATGTTAGAGCTATGATCTATATTCTTCACTGACCTATTTCTATTTATGGTATTGCACTTTAATAAAGTCTCAGATTTAACATTGCAGTTTTTGCTACCCATAAAAGACACCAAAGTTCTAAGCATAAATATTTCCTCCTCCTAAATATCATAGGTTTTGATTCCAATGAATATCTTGCACCCCAACTCCATCTTAATCATTCTCTATCTCCAGTCAGCCTCACCCGTGAAAATATTCTCAAAAGTAATAGCATTTGTCCTGCAATGACCACACTATGGCTTTGTTATTTGTTATACGTTGCATATAAAAGTAAATAAGAGTTTTCATTCTTATTCTGAAATAAATATCATTTCCTGCCGTGTTAAGTGTTTCTTTGATTATATTTTATTCTCAACACTTCCAGTGCAATGAGCCTGGTGCCTATCAGATGAGGGTATTTCTGGCATTAAATTCAGATGGTTTTTTTCCTTAGTCTCCACTAATTTATCCAAACCATGATACATATTGATTTGTTTCACATTTGATATATGATTTTTCTTACACGGTTTGTGTTTGTTCCTGATTTTTTTAAACTGATTTTGCTCTTTTATTGTTGGGAGAAGAGTTTCCTTCTTTGCCTAATCCCTGTCACCTTCCACTTTTTCTCTGTTCTGACTGTGGCTTGGAACCCTTCATTTTGTTTTCCAGTATGGAACGTTTTCTTCATGTTGGGACCATGTATTTTCCCCTTGAAATTTCAAGTTACTATATGCATGTGCTATTTTTTCATACTGTTTTTTATCTTATCTTACTTTCTTTAAAACTGCCTCTCATACTATGGACTAGATGACATCTTGACTACCCATCCTGTCTTTAAACACACACACACACACACACACACACACACACACACACACACTCTTCTCTCCTGGAACCCTTAATCTTATTGCTCCAGCATGGACAGAATGCTCATTAGGCTGCTGAAAATCTGTCATCCTGCAAACCCCCACTGCTTCCTATACTGGAGACACTGTTTCCTTTGTCTCATATCTTCCTGTCCTTCATTTTTTCCCTATGTGCATTTCCCTAATGTACATAGTTGTCTATGTACATTAACTCTAATGTATTTTTAAGAATATATTGAAGTTAAACCTCCAAATCCTTTCAAGTGTGAACGTATATATTTATTCAGCCCTATTATTATTATTATTTTGTTTTGTTTTGTTTTTTTGCTGTACGTGGGCCTCTCAGTGTTGTGCCTCTCCCATTGCAGAGCACAGGCTCCGGAGGCACAGGCTCAGCGGCCATGGCTCACGGGCCCAGCCACTCCGTGACATGTGGGATCCTCCCGGACCGGGGCACGAACCCGTGTCCCCTGCATCGGCAGGCGGACTCTCAACCACTGCGCCACCAGGGAAGCTCTCAGCCCTAGTATTATTGATGAGAAGTTTAATCATTCAAATTTTACAACTTTGTAGGTTACGCATTTTCTCTATGAAAAACAAATTTAAGCTATGCATATTTCTTGGCTGTTCTGGTATTTCACAATGGTTTTTCTAGATGTAGATCTTTTTGCTTATCCTGTTTGACAACTCATACTTCTCCCAATTTGAAAACGTTTGTCCTTTTTAAGCTCTTGGAATTTTTTATTATTTTGGGGAATTTTTTTCTTTTTTTTTTGTTGCTGTTTCCTTACTTGCACTTTTTAGAACATGTTTTTTTCAAAATATTGAACTAGTTGACGGTTTATTCATCTTATATTCTTTTTGGTACATAGTGAGCACTAAATACTTTGAATCGATATTTTTATCATTTTGTCCTTTTCTGAGTTATTTCCTTGACATAATATAGCCCTTTTATTGATTTTAAATTTTTTTCTGATGAGCATAGATTTTCTAAAATTGATTCAGTCTTCTTCATAAGCTTCTTCTGGATACTTAAGAATAGTTGAGGAAGGGCATAAAAGGTGTAGGACATAAAACAAAAATGTTCAATTTTAAAACAGCCACTTTTTTTTTTTAACATCTTTATTGGGGTACAATTGCTTTACAATGGTGTGTTAGTTTCTGCTCTATAACAAAGTGAATCAGTTATATATATACATATGTTCCCATATGTCCTCCCTCTTGCGTCTCCCTCCCTCCCACTCTCCCTATCCCACCCCTCCAGGCTGTCACAAAGCACTGAGCTAATATCCCTGTGCCATGCGGCTGCTTCCCACTAGCTATCTACCTTACTACGTTTGTTAGTGTGTGTATGTCCATGACTCTCTCTCGCCCTGTCAAAGCTCACCCTTCTCCCTCCCCATATCCTCAAGTCCGTTCTCCAGTAGGTCTGCGTCTCTATTCCCGTCCCACCCCTAGGTTCTTCATGACATCCTTTTTTTTCTTAAATTCCATATATATGTGTTAGCATACGGTATTTGTCTTTTTCTTTCTGACTTACTTCACTCTGTATGACAGACTCTAGGTCTATCCATCTCATTACAAATAACTCAATTTCGTTTCTTTTTAAGGCTAAGTAATATTCCATTGTATATATGTGCCACATCTTCTTTATCCATTCATCCGATGATGGGCGCTTAGGTTGTTTCCATCTCCGGGCTATTGTAAATAGAGCTGCAATGAACATTTTGGTACATGACTCTTTTTGAATTTTGGTTTTCTCAGGGTATATGCCCAGTAGTGGGATTGCTGGGTCATATGGTAATTCTATTTGTAGTTTTTTAAGGAACCTCCATACTGTTCTCCATAGTGGCTGAACCAATTCACATTTCCACCAGCAGTGCAAGAGTGTTCCCTTTTCTCCACACCCTCTCCAGCATTTATTGTTTCTAGATTTTTTGATGATGGCCATTCTGACTGGTGTGAGATGATATCTCATTGTAGTAAAACAGCCACTTTTAAATACTTATTTTCTTATTTCAGTGGTTAAATTCTATTCTAGGCTGATTCTATCTTCCTCTTCCTCTTACCTCACATGTTATGTGGGCACAGAGGTGTGTGGGAAATGGGCTAATGTCTTCTCATACCAGCCAATGCAAGGGTCGTGTAGAGCAGCATGAATCCTCTGAGTCCTCACTGTTCTCCATTGTGATGGGGAGAGAATAGGCATGAGTAATCTGTTTCCCTGCTCTGGGTTTGCCAGTGAGGTCTGTGACTGATAACCTCCTGGTTTCTTATCCTGGTATGGCCATGTGTATCTCCCTCCCTGACATTCTCCCTCTCTGGCCTCTGCTTCTCTGACTCTAACCCTTGTACCTCCCTGTAATAATCTTTTTAATTACATGTTGTATAATTCTGTTTATATATTATTGGAGTTGATTAGTTAATATTTTGTTGAGTTAAGTTTTTAAAGAACATAAGACTATCATTTTATTTTTCTCTACCAATCATAGCTCCAGTTACAATATCTCTGTACCTGGAAATAATATTCCTACCTCCCATAAGGAGCCCAAGACCAGGTTCTGGAAAAAGACATAAAAATTATTTTGATTCTACTGTCTACAAAGAGACTATTTGCATCCACACTGTTATATGGAAAACAGTGTAGAAATACTGAAATAGAATAGGCTTAGAAATAGTTTATTCAAATGATAATTCCACATAAGCCTTTATCAAAATAACTTCTTTGATGTGCATTTAGTACCAAAAACCACTCTGAAAGTATAAAGGAAACCATCCATGTGATTAATTTTAAGCTGAGTATAGTAAGATCCCATGTATTTACTGATTGAGAAAAATACATATTTTATGCTTGATCACTAACAATGTATTCTTTTATTTTAAAAAATTCTGAGTTACAGACTAAAAAGCATGATTTGCTAGCAGTTCTTAGAACATTGTATTGTGTGAAAGGAAATAGTCTATGACATACCTGTGTGATGTATTGCCAGTTTCATGTCAATTATATAAAAGTAAAACTGTTTACAAGTCAAATGATCCCCTTCCAGTTCAAGCTTTCAAACTGTGAATACCATGGGAGGCTTCTTGGCATACAGACTTCTTCCACCTGTTCTTAGATGAAACATAAATGTGAACCATAGGAGGTGTGATTTTCAGTGCTAAACAGAAAACATTTAGGTGATAACTTTGCATGGGAAGACTACCAGTATGACCAATTAGTTGCTGAATACTTTCAATATTTCCCTTTACCAATCTGAGATTTTGCCTAGATTTCTTGGCCAAAAAAAAACAAACAAGAAATTCAGTTGTTTAATTTACACATTCGAGGTAGACAAACATAATAGAAAAAATGAGTAAATAATATAGGAGATTCAAGTTAAATAAAATGCTATTGGGGGACTTCCTTGGTGGTACAGTGGTTAAGAATCCGCCTGCCAATGCAGGGGACACGGGTTCAATCCCTGGTTCGGGAAGATCCCACATGCCGCAGAGCAACTAAGCCTGTGCACCACAACTACTGAGCCTGCTCTCTAGAGCCCGTGAGCCACAACTGCTGAACCCACGTGCTGCAACTACTGAAACCTGCATGCCTAGAGCCCATGCTCTGCAACGAAGAGCAACTAGAGAAAGCCCATGTAGCAACGAAGACCCAACGCAACCAAAAAGATAAATAAATAAAATTAAGAATATTTTTTTTAAATGCTATTGGGTTTCATCTTGTTTAGCTTTTTTAATTTAATTTGATTGATTGGAATCGTTGGATTCCAATACATTTTCCTTGATCTACAGAAGCAGGTTTAAAAGGAAATAGCTGAGTAGAACCATGGTAGCCTGAAAGAGTTCATTCATTTATTTCATACATATTATTTATAAGTAAGGATAATATAGGAAGTGGTAAAAATGAGCTGTATGCCACCTTAAATTATTAATGTAAGATCTGTAACATTCAGCACTGAGCGCCTTTTTCTTTTTTTAGTTACACTTTCATTTTATTTATTTATTTATTTATAACATCTTTATTGGAGTATAATTGCTTTACAGTGGTGTGTTAGTTTTTGCTTTATAACAAAGTGAATCAGTTATACATATGTCCCCATATCTCTTCCCTCTTGCGTCTCCCTCCCTCCCACCCTCCCTATCCACCCCTCTAGGTGGTCACAAAGCACCGAGCTCTGCGTCTGCTTCCCACTAGCTATTTGGTAGTGTATATATGTCCATGCCACTCTCCCACTTTGTCCCAGCTTACCCTTCCCCCTCCCCGTATCCTCAAGTCCATTCTCTAGTAGGTCTGTGTCTTTATTCCCGTCTTGCCCCTGAGCGCCTTTTCTTGAACTGTTCCATTCCCTCCATAAGTTTAATAAAGGAACTGCCCTGTTAATAAAATTGATTCAATTGGATTCAGAACTTGGAAGTAGAGTAATATTGAAAGTAATATTTTTCACTGGAAAAAGAACAAAAGATAAAACTTGGAGTTTTTGGTATCTCTCTTGACTTAGGTGTAAAGCAAACCTTACTTAACACAACAAAAGAAACTGATCTAAACAAACAAGAAAAATCTTTAGGAAAAAGTCATGGTAGTATACAAGTCATGGTTTCTGAGACACGCCTCCTTTTCTGCACAGTGTGGTCGTTAAACTTTCCTTGGAGTCTGGGATTTACTGTATTTCCCTTATTTCTTAAGCTACTGTAAGAAGGCTTTCTATTACTTGCAACTAAGAGTACTAACATATTTAAGTTTAATCAAGACCCTCATTTTCCTTTGTTTTAATAGTAAATGGCCCTTAATTTTGAGTGCATTTCAAACTATCAAAATAGTAAATTTGTACTTGGAGTATAAATAACTCACTTTAAATATACCCTTAAAATATTAATATTCTTAATAAGTAAAGATAAATCTTTGGGGACCAAACTGACTAAAAGAACAGTCAATACCAGAGCATTATTTGGCTACAGAGTTATTTAAAACAAAAAAAATAGCTTAATTGTATAAAAACACTTAACTTTTTCAATTTGGATGTTTTAAAGAAACTATGCCCAAATATTTGGTGTTAAAACCTGTGATTAACAGCATTTTACTACTGAGACTCATTCTTAAGATAAACATTTTAATCATTAATTGCAAGATTTTGGCAACATTTGGAAATAAATATTTATTATGGAAGCATTTGGAAATAAAATGAACTGCTTAATTATGTAAGTTTTTTTTAATGATGATAAAGTAAAAGAAATAGATCCATCTGTTAATTATTACTTATAATGGAGGATGGCATGGGTACTTTAAAAAACCTGTAATTAACTTTCCTGTGTACTTTAGGGTACTTTAGCATGCTCTAAATAATATGATGCTAAGTTGGAGGACCGAAAACATTACCGAACTATCTAAATAACTCCTGGAATAAATTTGTAAATATACTAATAGTTTCTGTGGGTTTTCCATAAGCCCAACATTTCCTTATTTTTCTGGTAATGTAACATCAAATTTACTTTGTTACCATTTGTTTCCAATTCTCTTCCATATTTTTCATGTAAAGTCAGTTTCACCTGTGGCTCCAGAGATAGAAATATGACCCAGTATTAGATCCTCAGAATAACCATGACCACATGTAAAACAGGTCATGTAACCCAATCAGAAGCTATGAGACACGGTCTCTGCTGTGCTCCTTGGTTGATGTATATAGAGAGCAGATTCTACCTTTCACGTGAGCTTCTAGTCTGGAGAACACAATTGGGAACTACTATTGTGTCAGTGCATGTTGACAATGCACATGATACCTTATTTGATTAATATATCAGCCTTAACACCAAAGGAGAGGGTACTAGGGACACACTGGAGCATCTAGGACTAGTTTCACTAAACTGTGCATTTTGAGTAGCATAACTTCAAGTTCCAATTCACTTGAAGAAGTTTATATTGGGTTTTCCTTTTGGTTGTATTTTTAAAATAATATATTGGAAAACTGAGACTCCAAAAACAATGTAGAACCTAAGACATAAATTTATGAGGTCATGAGCTAAGTTACCATTTAGGGTATTGGCCTCTTTCACAATGATCCCTCCTTTTTTTTCCCTTTTGTCAGTTCCTTCTTCCAAAGGATTTTACAATATACCCTCCCAAATCATATGCGTATAAAATAGCCTACCTCCTCAACAGTGCAAGTTATATCTCAGAAGGAAATATGGCTCAACCTGACACAAAGATTTTCAAATTCAGGAAAAACTGAATATAAGACATCTCAGACTATCTTCTGCTTGCAATATAGCTTAAAAAAAAACAAATGAGCAAGAAGTGAAGGGAATGTATGGAAGTGCATGTAGCCTTATAATAAATTTATCTCCCCTCTCTTAATATGTACACTGATCCAGTTTGTTACTTGACACTATACTGTCCTGCCAAATATATTAAGCAACTTCAATGTAATTTCCATGACTTTTGAGACTATGTTGGAAGCAGAAGCCATAGGATGTGCAGGTTCTGTTTGTTATTCTATACATGATGACACATAGCTTCCAAGTTCATTTTCTCTGTTTTCCTGCCTTATTCTCCTTCTCTTTCTTATCTTAGACTCCTTTTCCCTGCTGTGTTTACTCTATAATCTTCCAGCAGCATCAGACGGAGATAGAATAAAAATAAAAATTTTATAGTGTGGTAATTAGAGTAACAGGTAGAAAGATGAGTGAATACATGGCACAGTGCTAAATTCTTGCAGATGTTTCTGACTGACTCCTTGCCAGCTGAATTTGAAAGCAATGTATGACTGTTTCAGGATGCCGCAGACAATCAGCTCTCCCTTTCTGCACTTTTAAGTCCAAGCTACTTGCAAGCAACATAATAAAATAACTTACATCTCTCCAGTTTATTGAGCTGAGGATAACATTCCAAAATTGGGTGACTTTTTCAAAAAAAATCTCATTTTAAAACTTTTCAAAAGCATGATTGTGTTATTACAAGTAAATGTAGCCTTTAAATCATAATTATGTGAGTTTCAAACATCTGTTGATAATTAGCACTCTTATTCATACAAAACTATTTTTAGTCCAAAATTGCCCCAGGCATTTTGGATTGTGAGATTATCTAGGGACTTAGATAAAAGTATAGATATTCTTAGACCCATCCTAACACTAATACACCAGAACCTACAATGGAGGGTCTTGTAAACATAATTTTATAAGGCTCCCAAATAATTCTATACTCAAGCAAATTTGTGAAACATTGATTCATTCTTGATATAAATTTACAGTCAAAGCCCTCCTGCTTCTACTCTAACTTCTACCCCTGATTAGTAATTAAAATTACCTTTGTTCTTTGGTGAATCTGTTCCTCAGTCTATTCTAGAGCCTACATCTTCTGTCTGTGTCCTTCATATAAATTCTTGTTCCTAGAATTATACTCCTTTCCCCATATTTTTGTTTCCTTGGTACATAACATGCAGTTATATTGTGAAATTACTTTTTGTTTGAGTAGGCTACATGATGTGAGATAAAATCAATTTTCACCACTCACATATTGCCATTTATTTAGTTTCTCAGCAACTCACATGCTTTTTTCCTCCATGTCAGTTTGTCTGCTGGTTGGGATACAAGGGAAATGTATTGTAACTCACTTAAGCAAAAAAGGAACTTATTGGAAAGATATCTAGCTGCTCAAAGAATTATCAAAAAGACTAGATAACAACGTTTAGAAAATTGTCAGGAAAAATGAAAGCTAGGCAATTTGACAAGTATCATATCACAGAAACTGACTTGTGGATGCTCCCAATACTCCCACTTCCTTGGCTTCCAACATCACCTCTACTCTATTCTCCACACCATTGCTGTGATTAGCCATTTATTTTTAAGCTATTCTTTCAATATTAAAGTTCCAAATAAGAGTATTTAAATAGGTGATTGTAGGTCATGAACCTACAACTTTCTAGGAGCTGAAAAAAGTGAGTCTTTATTCTTCCATAGTGTAAGTGGAAGAATAGTTCAGAATAACATAATAGGAGATGGAGTTAAAATAGATGGTCTGTTCACATGCTCAGTAATAGACCTAAAATGAATGACTATAATAATCCACAACTTGGCTGCTCAACATACACATAAACCCTTCTTCCTGTACATAAACTTCCAAACCAAAAAAATTTCCCCAAAGAAATATAATGCAACAATTCCCTTTTCAATGCAAATTTCATTCATATATAACCATGCGACCCAAAGGAGGCAGACCTATAAGCAATAAGGATATATTATACAGCACAGAGAAATGTAGCCATTATTTTGTAATAACTTTAAATTGAGTATAAGCATAAAAATATTGAATTACTGTGTTGTACACCTGAAACTAATATATTAATCAACTATACTTCAATTAAAAAAGGGAGGCAGACTCAACAATTCTAAACCCATACGATTATTTCATACAGTTCCAAGTCCAAGATATCTTCAAAATGTTAATTTCTCCTCTAATTCTGATCTATTGCCTAAATATTATCTCACATATGGGTTAAGTTAAACAGGTAACCAGAAGCAATACACACTCTCTATATATATTTGGGGGAAGGAAGTAATATATATATTAGAAAAAGTAAGTCAGTTAATTTAAAGGATAATTCATCATTTCTGCAACGAATCAAGCCACAGATGGAATTCAGGATTTTTCTTCTCCGTCAACTATACCATACTCCCTTTGATTTTAATCTGTAACTCAACTGGTAAGGTGCTAGGCCATTTTTTTGTAATATAAACTGTCATTTCTGAATGATTTGAGCCCATGGTGGGCTCATGGTGGGCTGCTTTTATACTATTACAATAGCTTTTCCTTAACATTCACCATTATGTATAAAAAAAAATGAAGTTTTTCTCTTTCTGACTTACTTCACTCTATATGACAGACTCTAGGTCCATCTACCTCACTACAAATATGTCAATTTCATTTCTTTTTATGGCTAATATTCCATTGTATATATGTGCCACATCTTCTTTATCCATTCATCCGATTATGGACACTTAGGTTGCTTCCATGTCCTGGCTATTGTAAATAGAGCTGCAATGAACATTTTGGCACATGAGTCTTTGAATTATGGTTTTCTCAGGGTATATGCCCAGTAGTGGGAATGCTGGGTCGTATGGTAGTTCTATTTGTAGTTTTTTAAGGAACCTCCATACTGTTCTCCATAGTGGCTGTATCAATTTACATTCCCACCAACAGTGCAAGAGTGTTCCCTTTTCTCCACACCCTCTCCAGCATTTATTGTTTCTAGATTTTTTGATGATGGCCATTCTGACCAGTGTGAGATGATATCTCATTGTAGTTTTGATTTGCATTTCTCCAATGATTAATGATGTTGAGCATGCTAACGCATATATATGGAATCTAAGAAAAAAAAAAGTCATGAAGAACTTAGGGGTAAGATGGGAATAAAGACACAGACCTACTAGAGAATGGACTTGAGGATATGGGGAGGGGCCAAGGGTAAGCTGTGACAAAGCAAGAGAGAGGCATGGACATATATACACTACCAAACGTAAGGTAGATAGCTAGTGGGAAGCAGCCGCATAGCACAGGGAGATCCACTCAGTGGTTTGTGAGCACCTAGGGAGGTGGGATAGGAAGGGTGGGAGGGAGGGAGACGCAAGAGGGAGGAGATTTGGGAACATATGTATATGTATAACTGATTCACTTTGTTATAAAGCAGAAACTAACACACCATTGTTAAGCAATTATACTCCAATAAAGATGTTAAAAAAAATAATGAAGTATTCTAAAATAAAATGTGGCTCCATCCAAACTCTGCCATGTTTCCAATCTGTGAAAATCACCCAAACCAACATCAAAATTCCCATTTTTCCCCAAATGGCATTATAATCCCCAAAAGGCAAGTTGCTGTCACCTCTTCTAATTCAATGGAATCATGGATCCACTAGCAGAAACCTGTCTTTGAGGTACTAAAATCTCTAAATTGCACAAGATGTCAGTCCTGGAAATAGTAATCCATATTTTGTGAATGGGTACTTAAGAGTAACTATGGGATTTATCATTACCTACTTCTATGTATTGACTTCTAGACCCATGCAGAATATATTCTACATCTTGCATGTTGTTGTTGACAACTGATACCTGACCGGGAAAACTTAACGATTTCTGTGAACGTTGGCACACTGCTGTCCTTACTTTGATGTATAAAGAATACCTCAGTCAAAAGCCATGCTCTATAAAATACTAATGTGGTTTGTCATCATTTAATCAGTGTATGGACTTTGGTACTGGCAGAGGCACAAAGGGGAAAGTATTTTCAAAACCTGAATGAATATCTGTTTGAAAGGACAACTTGCTACTTTCTCTAAGACGAAAGGGATAAATAAAATTGACCTGTTTTAAAGCTATTCTTCGCCTATTATAAAAGATTAGGGGCTTGAAGCTGCTTACTTCCATTAGCGAGTTTGGGTACTCAGTGGCAGGAATAACTAAAATAGTTGTAATTATGGGAAGTTCATGCCATCAATTTTCTGCATAGCCTACTTCTTGTTTCTGAGGTCTTTGTGAAAGCATCACAGTGGCACTTGAAGGAGGCTCACATATATTTCACTTAAGTAATTTTGTGCAGCTGATTATTAAAATTTCCTCTGGAATAATGGCCTTCTGATAAGAATTCACGTGTGACATAAATATTGTCACACTCTGGGCCATTATACAAATCTCTCTACAAGAATCCTCATTCTTTTCTAATTTCTCAAACTTGCTTCTTTCATTTCCTTTACTATCCAATAAAATTAACCACACTTGCTATGAATTGCAGAGTATCCTTATCTCATGCCTTATCTATTAGTAGATGACGAGATATACCACTGTAAGGAATATCTCCCGGCAAGCCATCCCTTTTTCCCACGGCCTTCAGAACTACTCCTGAGAAGCCTATACTGTCGTCACTGTCCATTTCTTGTTGTTGTCCATTTCTTATATACTGGTATATAAGGTAGAATGGTTGATAAAATGTTATTTTCCACCTCCTTTGCCAGGTGATCAAGGAAAATTCCTTATAAGAAAATTGTGAGTTGAGGAAGAGGCACTTACCTGGTAGGAAAAATCATGGTAGGAAGGTTAATTATCTGATCATGCTACTTTTTTGTGCATATCAGAAAATGACATATACACCTCGAGTGCTATTGTAGGATGGTGTGCACCCGAAATTATGTCAATTCAACAAAAGCTATTCATGAAGAACATTTAGAATCATACGATAATGTGGTGACCATTCAAGGTTTTACCTTTAGTACTCTCTCATGGCCTATTACCAATCTAAAGCTATTTCTGAAAAATGATCATGGTTACATGCAAAAGATGGCATGGTCTTCCTTTGAGACTAAAAAATCTCTACTTTGGTTTCCAAAAGTAGTTTGTTATAGCCTCTGTAGAACATTCTGAAATGTCATAAATGCTTGAGTAGTACTCAGTTTTCTGGGTCAAAGAGGCAAATGACAGACTCACTGAGGTTTCGTAAAGAGTCAACTAGAGAAGCTTATCTTGCTGTCGGTCTCTTTTAAGTTTGGCTGTCTTTCAGACCACAAAATGAACAGATTAAACAAACCTCTGTGTCTCCTTTTTAGTGGTAGTGAGAAAAAGGTGTAGCAGTTTATTCCCTGATGTGGAGGAATGACATAACCTTCCTTGAATGAAAGGTCTACATATTTTGTGGAGTACATTTTCCCCTCTCTGATGAACATATCACCATGTCATTTAAATTACTTGTTAATTTGAACTCTACAGTCCTATCAGCATGATGTTATCAGTATAGTGAGTCCATGTGTTGACATCCTTTGGAATGAGGAGACACTAAAGATCCCGAGTACTAGAAAGTGGTACCAAGTTTCAGATGACCTAACCCTAGGGAATGAAGTTAAGGTACATTGGTGTACCTACTAGGTTAAAGCAAACAACTTGTGATATGCTGTGTTTACAAGGATAAAGGGAACATGCTGTATCAACAGGGGGTTGTAAGTTGATAGGGAATGAATTGATTTGCTCCAGAAAGACCTTCTCTAGAACAGAACAGGCCATGATTATGGGTTAATACACTGTCATCCTCCAAGACTTCTTAGATTTCAGTTCAGACCAAAATGATTTAAGTTAGCTTATAATAGCAATCATCATCCTCATGTATTAAAAGCCTCTAAATTCCTATGATTCTGACAAGGATATGTAATTGCTTTTGATGAACTATTTCGGTAGTGAGAGGGAGCTCCAGAGGGAGTGCTTAAGTTACTATAAAATCCTTTACTCCTCAGAACAAGGAATCAGTGCAATGATAAGGACATTATGACAATTCCTGATGCTTTTATGATTTTACTCCTAAAATTTGCTACTATTGCAATTAGATGGGTTCAGGATTTTAATGAGTCAAAATATGTGTTGGCTTCAGGTCAAATTCCATTTATATACCTTTTTTTCTATAAGTCTATATTCTAACCAGTTGACCACTGTGATATTCTGTATATCTAGTAAATGTTAGCTCAGAGCAGACAGAGCAGATTTTCAAGGATCAGATTCTCTTCTGATTCTTGAAATACATTTGTTTTTCTCTTTCACAGTGCTTAGTTTTCTTGGTAAAATACCATGATAATTTTACATAATCTTGGGAAAAGATTCACAGTATGGTTTTTCTGTTGTTATTTTTTTTTTTTTTTTTTGTGGTATGCGGGCCTCTCACTGTTGCGGCCTCTCCCGTTGCGGAGCACAGGCTCCGGACGCGCAGGCCCAGCGGCCATAGGTCACGGGCCCAGCCGCTCCGCGGCATGTGGGATCCTCCCGGACCGGGGCACGAACCCGCGTCCCCTGCATCGGCAGGCGGACTCTCAACCACTGCGCCACCAGGGAAGCCCTTTCTGTTGTTATTTTAAGGTCTTCTCTCAAATATATACTATATCTATAGCTATATGATATTTATATATGTGATATATACATACATAATATTTAATAATTAATGTAAAGCAGCAACTTCTGCTTGAAAATAAATACTGTATATGTTAGAATGCAAACATGACTAAATGCAACTTTCGGACAGATGAGGCAGAACCAAAAGAAATTTAAGTGATTTACATACGGAGGGTATGCTAGGAAATATTTCATCTTTAGGGAATAGTAAGATGTGACAAATAAGTTGGGTCAAAAAAATGTTGAGAGAGTTCTGCTTTCAGTAATGATGGAGTAGATGGTGAGAAATAACTCCTTGCTGAGAACTACTTATTGAACTAAGTAAAAATGCATCAGAGAAGAACAAGACAGTGAGTAAGTATGAAATCAATGTCTGGGAGAGGAGAGAGGACTAAGTGGGTGAAATGGACATTTGGGATCTTTTCTTTTTTAGAAAAGTGTAATGATTTGGAAGTAGCAGCTGTGAGGTTGGGGAGCTGAAGAAAGCTTTCCACAGACTCATGGGCCTAGCTAGAGGAAGAATTTTAGAGTTCAAGGCCATCTGGAAAAAATCCATAGAATTTGGAATGGGCTTTCAAATAGCTACAATAAAGGAATAAAAGTGAACTGGAAAGAGATGCTTCACTAAAACTGAAATCAGTTTCAGATCATCTCAACTTTATAACATTGCCAGAAGCAAAAATAAATTCTCTCTAGATGAAGATTATATAATCTAGAGCCTCAAATTATCTTAAAAAGGTATACTATAATATGGCAAGCTCTCAAAATTAACCAGGTATATAAGGAACAAAATGTGAATGAAAACCAAGAGAAGCAACTAGCCAAAGGTACTGACTCATAGAGGATACAGATAACGGAGTTCTCAGTCACAGACTTTAAAATAAGCAATGATTATTGTGCTTAAGAAGCAAAAAGACCAAAAGAGAGAGGGAGATAGAGAGTGTGTTGGCAGGGAACCAGAATTTATAATTGAAAAATGTAATTAGAACTAAGACTTATAATAAATGAAATTAGAAACCAGTAAATTCACTGAAGATCAGATTAGATACTGGTGAAAAGGTTATTAAACTAGAAGGTAACTCAAAAAATAAATATGCAGAATAAAAGAGACATATGTTAATAATTGTGAAAGATGTGAGAGTATACCCTGCTTGCAAGTTAGACAAATTAGCCTGCTTCAGTTTCATAGATGCTGCCAGAAAACACAAGATTCTTCACTTGGAAACAATGAACTTTAGTAGAGAGCACAGCAGGTAGCATGAGCTTTATGTTCATATCCAGTTGCTCCCCGTGGCTCACAAATTCCGTGGGGATGGTGCTGAGGTGGATACAGGTAGATGCTGGATTTGTTTCACAACCAAGGCACATTTTGCTTAGAAAACTCCTACTCTTATAAGGAAGTTGCAAGCAAACCTGTACAACTCTTGCTGTAGAGGAAAGTATTATCTTTATTACCCTGGACAAAAAACAAATATTCCTTCTCCATAGGGGAAGACACCATCTCTATCTTCCAGTGTTATTTGCTAAGTAAACCTCCTTGCAAATATAGTCTGAATCAAAATCTGCCCCAAGATAAACATGGAGAATTGTCCACAAACAATATATACCCCTCACTTCTACCTCATCATGTCTTCTGGAAATTTTTCTTTTGAATATTCCACACCATTGTCCACTCTGATTAATCTGAAAGACACAGACTGCTATTCAATAAGGCTCCCATGATTAGGGTTATAAGTAGCAGGATGAGGCCAATCACTCACACCACCCAGTACTATGTATACAATAATAGTACTATATATAATAATCCCCATAACTATAACTGCTCAAATGGTCATCATAGTAGAAAAGATTCACACATAGAATACTCCTGAAATTGATGGTAAAAATTGCAACTACATGAACCAATAGAAAGGAACCTCAGAAAATAATTTGGAATGAAAAAGGCAGATACAAAAGAGTACATATATATCTGATCCAATTTATATAAAGTTAAAAACAGACAAAATTAATACATGCAGTTAGATGTTCAAATAGTTTGGTTAGTCTCTGGGAGGAAGCATCAGAAGGAATGGGGGCTTAGTGCAGTTCTTAATCTGCACAGTGGTTACATAGGGTTGTTAAGTGGATATTTCATTAAGCTGTAGATCTAGAATTTGTGCACTTCAATAAAAGGGCCCAAAATAATCACGAAATATATTAACAAAATAAGGAGAGAAAAGAAACAAGCATGACAACTAGTCACTACAGATATTCTATCTTAAGCAATACAGATAAGGCATTTGATAATAGTCAACATTCATCAGTGATTAAAATGCTTAGAAATTTTATTGTAGAAATTCTGTATTCAAATAAAAAGCATGTACAGAAAATTTACATTAAACATCATAGTTAATCTAAAATGTTGAGCTCAGTTTTTCTGAGTCAGAAAATAGAAGATATTATTAATTTTCACTACTTTCACTCAATATTTTATTGAAAGTCTTAACCAATAAACAAGATAAATATTAATAGTACAAGAATTGAAAATAAATACAGCTTTATTCACAGATGAAATAATTGTGGATGCACCAAATCAACCATGTCTGCAAATAAATTATCAAAGTTAAGTAAATTTAGTAATGTGTTTGAATGCAAACTCAATACACTAAAATCAATATATAATTGCAATATGCAAAATAAATTTTATTTATATAAAATGGAATGAAATATAAAAGAAATAAAATATAACAATAAAATTAAAAGATAAATAGCTAAGAATTAATCAAAATATTTGTAAGAAATCTATATCGTTGAGTAAAATTGAAGAGGAGGTTAGCAAATGGAGAGATATACTCTTGAACTGGAGGACTTCAAATGGTTAAAATATACATTTTCCTAAATTGATCTACAATAAATTCAATGTAAACCCAGTGAAAACTGCAGAAGTTTTTTTTTTCTTTTTTGAGTAAATAGACAAGTTGATTCTAAAATGTGTATAAAAATTCAAAGAACCAAAACAATAAAGATATTTAAAGATGAACAAAGAAGGATACTTACTGTACTAGACATAAGTTGTTATAAGATGGCACTAGTGAAGAACTCTGTTTTATTTCCTAAAGTATAGGCAAGGAGACTCATGGATCAAAATGGCAAGTTCAGAAAGAAACCCATTTCATTTAATACAAAGGTAATATTGCAGTGCCGAGGAAAGATTACTTTAAATGGTGCTGGGTCACCTAGATAGCCATATATAATAATATGAAATATATGAAATTGACATCTACCTCATACTATGCATACAAATTATTATTACTTTGCTGTTGTTACTGTATGTCTAAATGTGAAAGATAAGCCAATAAATCTTCCAGATTAGAGAATATCTTCATAAACTTAGAAAAGAAAAAAGTTCTTAACCAAAACTTTACAAGTTGTAAACATTAAGAATAAGATTGCTGTGCTTGCTTCGGCAGCGCATATACTAAAATTGGAACGATACAGAGAAGATTAGCATGGCCCTGTGCAAGGATGACATGCAAATTCGTGAAACGTTCCATATTTTTACGAAGTGAGAGAGTGGCATAGACATATATACACTACCAAATGTACAATAGATAGCTAGTGGGAAGCAGTCGCGTAGCACAGGGAGACCAGCTCAGTGCTTTGTTTCCACCTAGAGGGGTGGGATGGGGAGGGTGGGAGGGAGAAGCAAGTGGAAGGGGATATGGGGATATATGTATATGTATAGCTGATTCACTTTGTTATACAGCAGAAACTAGCACACCATTGTAGAGCAATTATACTCCAGTAAAGATGTTTAAAAAAAAAGATAGCTAATTGATTACATTTGAAAGAAAAACTTCTTTTCATTAAAAGACAGAAATGAATGAAAAAACAAAGAGGGGAGAAGCTAATTGCCACAAATATAACTGAGGTGCTTCTATTCAGAATAGAGCATGACTTCATACAGATTAATAATAAAACGACAGCAAAATCAATTTAAAAATTTAAGAAGTGCTTCAGAAAAAGAGGTATAGAAATGGCGAAGGTGGTCAATTTTCAAAAGTGCAAATTGAAAGAGACCCTACCACCAACATCAGCACTGATACCAGCAGCTTCTATATAAAGTAGACTGAGGGCTTGGCTCTCCAAGGAAACATATCCTGGACAGGGCTGACATCAGCAGAACTGTATGCTCCTGCAATGGAATTAGTCTGCAAAGCTCCTAACGTTTCCATTGACGACAACATAATAATTTATCCAAACAAGCCTGAGTAGTTAAAATAAATAAATAAAAGCTGTCATGGAGTATGAAGAGAATTAAAGGCCACTTGGGAAAGGTACAGAAAAGGTCCAAAACATTCCTAGAGCAACAAGGAAGGAATTTGATTGGAACACCATTTTCTAAACAGTAGGCTATGGCATCATAGGTGGAACCCTGTGAATGTCCTATGTGATTGTTATGGTTACTCTCCTTTATGATCAGCCTCGTGTGGCCGCAACGATATCTTTATATACAGATAGATATCAATCAAGTCATATTGACCATAAATCCAGAGGAAATTAATGAGCTATAATACATTATGAAAACTCTCACTATTGCATTTCCTCCTAAGCTTTGCTTTCTTTTAGCCCACTTACTCTAATTTGAAATGAACCTTCCAGGAAAACTGCACTCTTCAGGATAAGCCAGACTCACATTATGAGACATATTTTGTGCTTACTATGATTGTTTTCCACAAAGGCCTTTGGCTGTTTAATAAAGTAAGTCAAGAAAACTGAATCCCCCGAAGTTTCTTAATCACCTTATTCTATCCTTCAGAAAAGCTAGTTAAGTTTGAAAAAGCATCTGTTTGTTTAAAATCAAAAACATAAACACTGAAGGCATAGCTTTAAAAAAGGAATTATTTTCCCTTTCCAATAAGTGAGCAACAGTTATTTTCCAGGAGTATGTTATTTTATGTTAATTTAAGATGCTACTTTAGTCCATAATAAATGTAAAGAATATCATTTTAAGCATATGAGGAAAAATATTTTTAAATGTCAAAGGACAAGAATAGTTTGAAAGTTAAAAACTTGAAAACAAGATATGGTGTAATTCCAAAACCTGAAAATAGCACAGGTTTGTCCTGCAACTCATATTCTTTTGCCAATGGAGTAGCACTCTTGTCCTGAATCTGAATGTCTTCTTTTGAATTTCTTCTCCACAACTGTTGGACTTAATTTATTCCTCCCTTAGTCTCCTCCCTACATTTTCTCATTAGATGACAGTTTCCCATCATGGGATTTTTGATTTGTGGTTCATCAACTCCCCCGAACAATGTTCCTATGCAGCTGCTAAGTCACAGGGCTCCAAAGGCAACAAGATAGACGTGAATATTAAATAAGCAGAAAAGAAACCAAGATACAATCAGAATTAAAAATACTTTGGAATCCAGTGGAGGGTGTCTTGCAAGTATAAAAAAGAAACAAATGTTTCTTCATTTGTAATAAAAAACAAATTTAAAACTTCATCATAATAGTGAAAACTTATTTCTGGAAACCAATTTTAGAATTTTCATACATTTTAATCAATAAGACTGCAATAAATGCTGAAATTAAGTTTCTGCCAATCTGAATAAATTAATGTTGAGGGAACTGAATGAATAATTAATTAATATTGAAATAAATTTTCTACCAATTTGAGTAAATCTACAAATCATCATAAAGAATTCCACTCATCCTGCACTAATCTCATAAACATGTCCAACTGGCTGATTTGATTATATTATTTTTGCTCCCATCCTTTCTAATATGTTTGATTTTAATAGAAAATAAATTAAGTGGTGCATTGAAACATATACTTACCAAGTTAGAATGGGGTTGGTTATTTTTCTCCAACTGAGAGATACAGGAATAAATGAAGACCACCAAAATGAGAACAAACAAAGGCTATTTATGCAGAACTCGCCCTCAGAGATAAGGAACCATCTCCCGTCACTTGTGTTTGCCGTAGACTCAAACGCAGACAGAGGAGAGGGCAAGTTTTATAGTGGAAAATAATAAGGGGCTTCAGGTATGCCCTGATTGGAGACTGTTTTCATGGGGAAGCTGGGCAAGTGAGGTATCCTATGTGAGTGGTTAGAGCATATTTGATTTTCTGTCGTTGGTTCTAAGTTGGAAGTGGAAGTAAAAAGAGGGGAAAAAATAACTAGGAAAGTGGGCAGTTAATAATAAGTCCTGACCATTTGGGGCCTATTGTTACCATTCTGCAGGGGTTGTGGTTTGGCTTCCTGGGCTATAGAAAGCGGGAGAGAGTTTTGTGTGTCAGAATTCTATTTTGATATATCGTCCAGCCAGTGTCCATTGGTTTATTCAGTCTCTCGTGCTAATATAATGAATCTCAAGTTTTCTTCTATTAGATTTTTTTTTTTTTTTTTTTGCGGTACACGGGCCTCTCACTGTTGTGGCCTCTCCCGTTGCGGAGCACAGGCTCCGGACGCGCAGGCTCAGTGGCCATGGCTCACGGGCCCAGCCGCTCCACGGCACGTGGGATCTTCCCAGACCGGGGCACGAACCCGTGTCCCCTGCATAGGTAGGTGGCCTCTCAACCACTGCGCCACCCAGGGAAGCCCTAGATATTTTAATACTACCAATAAATGTGCATTTTTCAAGATACTTAACCCAACTTAGGAGATAAAATTAATTTACATGTCTAGAGAGATTGAATTTCCAAATACAGTTGAAAAGTTCATACCAAGTTTTATTGATTTTGTACCTAAACTATAAGGAGAAACATACACCCTTTGTTACCAATAGCAGAATGAAAATTTTTGGACAGTGAATAGACAAGTAGTCTTGGCAGATCTTTAGGTAGAAACTTGGTTTCCAGAGAAAAAAAGTGCCTGTGAGAGAGTAGTGTTTTCCCATGACTTATAATATATAATGTAAATAAGTCTTCAGGAATTGCCTTCGCTTCCCTCCATGCACAGTGGCATTTTGGTGGCACTTTCCAAATTTAAACATCCCAGGCCAATTTATGTAGAAAGTAGGGAGGATTGTTTGGCCTTAAAACAAATCTAGGACAGACACTGTTAAAACTGTGCAACCCCAACTCAGATGTGGCCATTGAGACTAGCAGACAAGATCGGCCCAGAGGGTGGTGGATCCCAGGGCACAGACGGTGCTACTCAGTGGAGTTTTGTGAAAGAGCTTAGCAAGACTCAACTAGTCAATCTCCTATCTGCAGGGGAGAGTGCAGGGAGTACAAAGTTCACACACTGTTTTTTCTTGTTGGCTTGTTTTGTCATTGTTTTTTGTTTGTTTGTTTCTGTTTTGTTTTTGTATTTGCCCTCTACTGAGGAAGCTATTCTCTATCCTAATATGTTCAGAGTTTTGGTAGGTGACTTTTTAAAAATGCTTTTCCAGCATCTATTAAACTGGCCATGTGTTTTTCTTCTTTTTAAAATCAGTTGGAATGTGTTTCTTCATTTTCTCCTTTTGAAAACTGTATAGGATTGGTGTTCTGGACTTTTGCTTAAGGTAGAGCTTTTAAAAATGAATTCAAATTTTGATAGATATAGGACTAGAAAATTTTTTATATTTCTTTTATTTTTTTTATACAGCAGGCTCTTATTAGTTATCTATTTTATACATATTAGTGTATATATGTCAATCTCAATCTCCCAATTCATCCCACCACCATCTCCACCCCACCCCACTTTCCCTGCTTGGTGTCCATAAGTTTGTTCTCTACATCTGTGTCTCTATGTCTGCCTTGCAAACCAGTTCATCTGCACCATTTTTCTAGATTCCACATGTGTTAATATATGATATTTGTTTTTCTCTTTCTGACTTACTTCACTCTGTATGACAGTCTCTAGGTCCATCCACATCTCTACAAGTGACACAGTTTCATTCCTTTTTATGGCTGAGTAATATTCCATTGTATATACGTACCACATCTTCTTTATCCATTCATCTGTCAATGGGAATTTATGTTGTTCCATAAATAGCTGGCTATGGTAAATAGTGCTGCAATGAATATTGCGGTGCCTGTGTCTTTTTGAATTATGGTTTTGTCTAGGTATATGCCCAGCAGTGGGATTGCTAGGTCATATGGTAGTTCTATTTTTAGGTTTTTAAGGAACCTCCATACTGTTCTCCATAGTGGCTGTATCAATTTACATTCCCATCAACACTGCAAGAGGGTTCCCTTTTCTCCACACCCTCTCCAGCATTAGTTGTTTGTAGATTTTTCTGAAGATGCCCATTCTGACCAGTGTGAGGTGATACCTCATTGTAGTTTTGATTTGCATTTCTTTAATAATTAGTGATGTTGAGCAGCTTTTCATGTGCCTCTTGGCCATCTGTATGTCTTCTTTGGAGAAATGTCTATTTAGGTCTTCTGCCCATTTTCTGATTGGGTTGGTTTTTTTTTTTTAATATTGAGCTGCATGAGCTGTTTATACATTTTGGAGATTAATCCTTTGTCCCTTGACTCGTTTGCAAATATTTTCTCCCATTCTGAGGGTTGTCTTTTCATCTTGTTTATAGTTTCCTTCGCTGTGCAAAAGCTTTTAAGTTTCATTAGGTCCCATTTGTTTTTATTTCCATTTCTCTAGGGGGTGGGTCTAAAAGGATCTTGCTGTGATTTATGTCAGAGTGTTCTGCCTATGTTTTCCTGTAAGAGTTTTATAGTGTCTGGCCTTACATTTAGATCTTTAATCCATTTTGAGTTTACTTTTCTGTATGGTGTTAGGGAGTATTCTGATTTCATTCATTTACATCTAGCTGTCCAGTTTTCCCAGCACCACTTATTGAAGAGACTGTCTTTTCTCCATTGTATATTCTTGCCTCCTTTGTCATATATTAGTTGATGACCATAGGTGCGTGAGTTTATCTCTGGGCTTTCTATCCTGTTCCTTTGATCTATATTTCTGGTTTTGTGCCAGTACCATATTGTGCTGATTACTGTAGCTTTGTAGTATAGTCTGAAGTCAGGGAGTCTGATTCCTCCAGCTCTGTATTTTTCCCTCAAGATCGCTTTGGTTATTCAGGGTCTTTTGTGTGGCCATACAAATTTTAACAGTTTTTGTTCTAGTTCTGTAAAAAATGCCATTGGTAATTTGATAGGGATTGCACTGAATCTGTAGATTGCTTTAGGTAGTATACTCATTTTCACAGTATTGATTCTTCCTATCCAAGAATTGGAATCTCTTGGTATATCTCTCCATCTGTTTGTGTCATCTTTGATTTCTTTCATCAGTGTCTTATAGTTTTTTGAATACAGGTCTTTTACCTCATTAGGTAGGTTTATTCCTAGGTATTTTATTCTTTACATTGCAATGGTGAATGGGATTGTTTCCTTAAATTCTCTTTCTGATCTTTTGTTGTTACTGTATAGGAATGCAAGAAATTTCTGTGCAATAATTTTGTATCCTGCAAATTTACCAAATTCATTGATTAGCTCTAATAGTTTTCTGGTGGCATCTTTAGGATTATCTATGTATAGTATCATGTCGTCGGCTATAAGTGACATATATATTTCTTCTTTTCCAATTCGTATTCCTTTTATTTCTTTTTCTTGTCTGATTACCATGGCTAGAACTTCCAAAACTATTTTGAATAATAGTGGTGAGAGGGGACATCCTTGTCTTGTTCCTGATCTTAAAGGAAATGCTTTCAGTTTTTCACCATTGAGAATGATGTTTGCTGTGGGTTTGTTATATATGGCCTTTATTATGTTGAAGTAGTTTCTCTCTATGCCCACTTTCTGGAGAGTTTTTATAATAAATTGGTGTTGAATTTTGTCAGAAGCTTTTTCTACATCTATTGAGATGATCATATGGTTTTTATTCTTCAGTTTGTTATATGGTGTATCACATCAATTGATTTGAGTATATTGAAGAATTGATGCATCCCTGGGATAAATCCCACTTGATCATGGTGTATGATCCTTTTAATGTGTTGCTGGATTCTGTTTGCTAGTATTTTGTTGAGGATTGTTGCATCTATATCATCACTGAGATTGGTCTGTAATTTTCTTGTAGTATCTTTGCCTGGCTTTGGTATTGGGGTGATGGTGGCCTCGTAGAATGAGTTTAGAAGTGTTCCTTCCTCTACAATTTTTTGGAAGAGTTTGAGAAGAATGGGTGTTAGCTCGTCTCTAAATGTTTGATAGAATTCACCTGTGAAGCCATCTGGTCCTGGGCTTCTGTTTGTTGGAAGATTTTTTTCTTTTTTTTTTTTTTTTTGCAGTACGTGGGCCTCTCACCGCTGTGGCCTCTCCCATTGCAGAGCACAGGCTCCGGACACACAGGCTCAGCAGCCACGGCTCACAGGCCCAGCTGCTCCGCAGCATGTGGGATCTTCCCAGACCGGGGCACTAACCTGTGTCCCCTGCATCGGCAGGTGGACTCTCATCCACTATGCCATCAGGGAAGCCCTGTTGGAAGATTTTTCATCACCGTTTCAATTTCATTACTTGTGATTGGTCTGTTCATACTTTCTATTTCTTCTTGGTTCAGTCTTGGAAGGTTATACCTTTCTAAGAATTTGTCCATTTCTTCCAGGTTGTCCATTTTATTGGCACAGAGTTGCTTGTAGTAGTCTCTTAGGATGCTTTGTATTTTTGTGGTATCCTTTGTAACTTCTCCTTTTTCATTTCTAATTTTTTTTAAAAGAATGTCACCTCTCCCTTTTATTTTATTTTTTATTTTTATTTTTTTAATGGTACAGTTACTTTATTTTATTTATTTATTTATTTATTTATTTATTTATTTATTTACTTTTGGCTGTGTTGGGTCTTCGTTTCTGTATGATGGCTTTCTCTAGTTGTGGAAAGCGGGGGCCACTTTTCATCGCAGTGCATGGGCCTCTCACTATCGCGGCCTCCCTTGTTGCGGAGCACAGGCTCCAGATGCGCAGGCTCAGTAGTTGTGGCTCACGGGCCTAGTTGCTCCGTGGCATGTGGGATCTTCCCAGACCAGGGCTTGAACCCGTGTCCCCTGCATTGGCAGGCAGATTCTCAACCACTGCGCCACCAGGGAAGCCCTCTAATTTTATTAATTTGAGTCCTCTCCCTCTTTCTTGCTGAGTCTGGCTAAAGGTTTATCAGTGTTGTTTATCTTCTCAAAGAACCAGCTTTGAGAACTTTTATTGATCTTTGCTATTGTTTTCTTTGTTTCTATTTCATTTATTTCTGCTCTGATCTTTATGATTTCTTTCCTTCTACTGAGTTTGGGTTTTGTTTGTTCTTCTTTCTCTAGCTCCTTTAGGTGTAAGGTTAGATTGTTTATTTGAGATTTTTCTTGTTTCTTGAGGTAGGATCGTAGTGCTATAATCTTCCCTCTTAGAAGTGCTTTTGCTGCATCCCATAGGTTTTGGATCGTCATATTTTCATCGTCACTTATCTCTAGGTACTTTCTCATTTCCTCTTTGATTTCTTCAGTGGTCTCTTGGTTATTTAGTAACGTATTGTTTAGCTTCCATGTGTTTGTGTTTTTTACGGTTTTTTCCCTGTAATTGATTTGTAATCTCATAGTGTTTTCGTCAGAAAAGATGCTCGATATGATTTCAATTTTCTTAAATATACCGAGGCTTGATTTGTGACCCAAGATGTGATCTATCCCGGAGAATGTTCCCTGTGCACTTGAGAAGAAACTGTAATCTGCTGTTTTTGGATGGAGTGTCCTATAAATATCAGTTAAATCTATCTGGTCTATTGTGTCATTTAAAGCTTGTGTTTCCATATTAATTTTCTGTTTGTATGATCTGTCCATTGGTGTAAGTGAGGTGTTAAAGTCCCCCACTATTATTGTCTTACTGTCGATTTCCTCTTTTATAGCTGTTAGCATTTGCCTTATGTATTGAGGTGCTCCTATGTTGGGTTCATATATATGTATAATTATTATATCTTCTTCTTGGATTGATCCTTTGACCATTATGTAGTGTCCTTCCTTGTCTATTGTAAAATTTTTATTTTAATGTCTGTTTTATCTGATATGAGTATTGCTACTCCAGCTTTCTTTTGATCTCCATTTTCATGGAATATCTTTTTCCATCCCCTCACTTTCAGTCTGTATGTGTCCCTAGGTCTGAAGTGGGTCTCTTGTAGACAGCATATATAAGGATCTTGTTTTTTTATCCATTCAGCGAGCCTGTGTCTTTTGGTTGGAGCATTTAATCCATTCACATTTAAGGTAATTATCGATATGTATGTTCTTATTACCATTTTCTCAATTGTTTTGGGTTTGTTATTGTAGGTTCTTTTCTTCTCTTGTGTTTCCCACTTAGAGAAGTTCCTTTAGCATTTGTTGTAGAGCTGGTTTGGTGGTGCTGAATACTCTTAGCTTTTGCTTGTCTGTAAAGCTTTCGATTTCTCCGTCGAATCTCAGTGAGATCCTTGCCATGTAGTGTAATCTTCATTGTAGGTACTTCCCTTGCATTACTTTAAATATATCATGCCACTCCCTTCTGGTTTGTAGAGTGTTTGCTGAGAAATCAGCCGTTACCCTTATGGGACTTTCCTTGTATGTTATTTGTCGATTTTCCCTTGTTGCTTTTAATAATTTTTCTTTGTCTTTAATTTTTGTCAATTTGATTACTATGTGCCTTGCCATGTTTCTCCTTGGGTTTATTCTGCCTGGGACATTCTGCACTTCCTGGAGTTGGGTGGCTATTTCCTTTCACATATTAGGGAAGTTTTCAACTATAATCTCCTCAGATATTTTCTCGAGTCCTTTCTCCCTCTCTTCTCCTTCTGGGACCCCTATAATGCGACTGTTGGTGCGTTTAATGTTGTCCCAGAGGTCTCTTAGGCTGTCTTCATTTCTTTTCATTCTTTTTTCTTTATTCTGTTCCACAGCAGTGAATTCCACCAGTCTGTCTTCCAGGTCACTTATCCATTCTTCTGCCTCAGTTATTGTGCTATTGATTCCTTCTAGTATATTTTTCATTTCAGTTATTGTGTTGTTCATCTCTGTCTGTTTGTTCTTTAATTCTTCTAGGTCTTTGTTAAACATTTCTTGTATCTTCTCGATCTTTGCTTCAATTCTTTTTCCAAGGTCCTGGATCATCTTCACTATCATTATTCTGAACTCTTTTTCTGAGGAATTTCTGAATTCCTTTTCTGGAAGGTTGGTTATCTCCACTTCATTTAGTTGTTCTTCTGGGGTTTTATCTTGTTCCTTCATCTGTTACATAGTCCTCTGCCTTTATATTTTGTCTATCTTTCTGTGAATGTGGTTTTCGTTCCACAGGCTGCAGGATTGTAGTTCTTCTTGTTTCTGCTTTCTGCCCTCTGGTGGATGAAGCTATCTAAGAGGCTTGTGCTAGCTTCCTGATGGGAGGAACTGGTGGTGGGTAGAGCTGGGTGTTGCTCTGGTGGGCAGAGCTCAGTAAAAGTTTAATCCACTTGTCTGCTGATGGGTGGGGCTGAGTTCCCTACCTGTTTGGCCTAAAGTGACCCAGCACTGGAGGCTACAGGCTCTTTGGAGTGTCTAATGGAAGATTCTGGGAGAGCTCGTTCCAAGGAGTACTTCCCAGAACTTCTGCTTACAGTGTCCTTGTCCCCATGGTGAGCCACAGCCACCCCCCGCCTCTGAGGAGACCCTCCAACACTAGCAGGTAGGTCTGGTTCAGTTTCCTTTGGGGTCACTGCTCCTTCCCCCTGGGTCCTGAAGCACACACTACTCTGTGTGTGCCCTCCAAGAGTGGAGTCTCTGTTTCCCCCAGTCTTGTAAAAGTCCTGCAATCAAATCCCACTAGCCTTCAAAGTCTGATTCTCTGGGAATTACTCCTCCTTTTGCTGGACCCACAGGTTAGGAAGATTGATGTGGGGCTCAAAACCTTCACTGCAGTGGGTGGACTTCTGTGGTATAATTGTTCTCCAGTTTGTGAGTCACTCACCCGGCGGTTATGGGATTTGATTTTATTGTAATTGCGCCCCTCCTACCACCTCATTGTGGCTTCTCCTTTGTCTTTGGATGTGGGGTATCTTTTTCAGTGAGTTCCAATGTCTTCCTGTTGATGATTGTTCAGCAGTTAGTTGTGATTCCAGTGCTCTCGCAAGAGGGAGTGAGCACATGTCTTTCTACTCCAGCATCTTGAACAAATCTCCCCCTAGAAAAATTTTTATGTGGCATCTTGGGTCAGTTCTGATATGTTGTATTTTTTATAAGATTTGTTCATTTAATGTAAGTTGAATTCATTGCCATAAAGTCTATTGCCATATATAAATTGTATTTTAAGCATCATATATATGTAATTGTATGTGATATGAAAAAAGAGTATGAGAAGAGATCAATCATGCAGATCATTCAAGAAGATAGTGCCTTATCTCTCACTATCTGTGGGAGTGTTGGAGACACTTTGGTTGGCACCTTGCACCAAGCTGAGAAACAATTTCCTGTCACAGAGATATGAGACATTTATTTTTCCTTTTGGATAAAGCCAATTAACTAACAAAGTTAATCACCTTAATTACCAGATGAATCTAGGGTGAACTATATGTGACAAACAGTGCTGTCAAGCCCTCTTAATTGAGAATATGTATAGAATGGTTTGTATATGCTTGGCTATATAAAGAGGTGTTATTTCATTGTCTTTGCAATGTCTTTGCAATAGTGGATCACCTGGGATGAGCATCACATTTTGGATTAATGTTTATTCGATATTAAAATTGTTTTCTTTATTTTTCTGTCTTTGTGGGGAAGTTTTCTGGAGATTTTGGGAGGAGATGTTCTTTGTATTTCCCCAACGGTTATATTTTTGTTAGCATTAGTAACATATTATATTTTTGTAACAGTTTGGATTTTTTAAATTCCCCTGAGTTTTATTCTTAGATGTGTGCATTATTTAGAGCTGTGTTTCTTAATTTTCAAATATTTGGGCTTATTCATTTTTTCTCCTTCTTTATACATTACTAATTAAATTAAAATTCTAAGTCTTTTTCCAATATATTGAAATGTCAAATGTGTTATAATGGATGAAAAATAGGATTTAAATCAATAATTCTTGACTTAGAAGTACTTAATATGTGTGACTTTGGAGATGTTAGTTAATATCTTCTCTAAACCTTAGTTTCTTGTCTATAAAAAAAATATAGAGTTTATTGGTTTGTTTTAAGATATAAGTGAAAATATGTGTGTGTGTGAGTGTGTGTGTGTGTGTGTGTGTGTCTGGGTGTGTGTGTGTGTCTGGGTGTATGTCTGGCTGAAAGTAAGAATCAAATTATTAATACCTTTATGTTGTCATAGAAGACACACCAATGCCCCCATGAAAAATTATTATTATTGTTCAAAATTGGCTTGCATCTGTGATGAAATCAATATACTCATATTAGTAATGGTAAAATAAAGGGTGTGGTAAGTAATAGTGATAACATTATTCCTGAAGGACAGAGATTAATATCACTGTTTATTTTGTTGAGGAGGCAAGTTTCATATCTAATGGGTAATTTCCTTAACCGAAATAACAAATCACAATTTATACCACTGATCAGAGGATTTGGGATTATTCTTATTATTTAAGTACTTTAATGAGGACCAAATGAGTTAATATTTTTAAAGCACTTGGAAAGTGACTGAAAGGATGTGTTATTAAATGAATACATTTAAAAAATGCATATGTACACATATCACAACCAAAGGTTTAAAAGTAAAGGAAGCATTGCTATAACAATAAATGATAATTTCTATTAGAATTATTTCATGCTTTTCCCTATTGTTTAATGTATTCTACTATCAGTTAGCTCTTAATAAATATAAAGGCAAATTTTTAGAATGCCTTAAATGTATTATTCTTTAATGTTTGCACGAATAATATCTAAAATATGAATTTGTCCACTTATACTCTGACTGCTGTGTAGGATGTCAGTCCAGTTTTGCTCCTTGACTTGTATTTTAATGATTTATCTGTATGCACTAAATGATAGTTCATTCAAATATATGGTGCTTGCTTTTTGTTTATTGTTACTGTCATATCTACATTTGCTTTTGGAAATAACATGCACAGAATTTGGGGGAAAAAAAAAAAAACCTGCTCCAGAGAATAATTTCTCATTCTAAGAGTTAAAATGTTCTGACCTAGTTCTTACATGTCAGGGAAAAGGCCAGTAAAATGATCAAGTCAATAAATAATTTATTATTTGGGGACGTATATGGGATAATTATTTCTAATTTCTGGGTTCATCATTTACTAATGAATCAAAATCATTAAGGTGTTATTGGAATGGTGACAGTTGAAAGATGTTGTAAAGATATTAGAAAACATCAAATTGTTTTTTACCAACTAAACATCCAAGATTATAGTAACAATGACACCAAACACTAGATTTTTGAAGAAGTTACTCATACCACAAATATTTTTCTTGTTCAAAAATGTTTATTGTATCCCGTCTGCGATCTTTAAAAAAAAAAAAAAGTTGAAACAACAAATACTATTGTATGTCAGGTAAAAATTTTATATGAATATTCTCTTTGTTCTTCAAAAATCCCTGTAAGATATACAAAAATCCATATTGTTAAGTTTCCATTTTACTTTTGAATAAGAAATTGACCAAAGTTTGAATACCTACTATATAACAGACATAACTTGGACTCATAGAGGGATAACTTCAAATGTTTGCTACCTCTTTCATCTGTGATTCTCAATTTTTAGTGTTCATAGGAACCATCTGGGGCCCTGGAAAAATTAGATCCATATCCTAGACTCCAATCATAAGTATTTTGATGAAACTCAAATCTGTCTTTTAAATAAGCACCAGCTATTATTCACAACCAAGTTGTCTACTGACCACACCTTGCTTTTCAATCTATGCTTTTGTACATATTTAACTTGCATCATTAGCTTCAGGTATACATTACCTCCTATTATGTTCCACCTTTGAAAAGACATAAATATAGTACCTTTGTTTTTGTTATGTGATTGTTGAGTGTGTCTGGAGTACCCACAATTTTTTCTGAATGTCAAACATTTGCTATCAAAACTTCCTTAAAGGTTATTATGTGTATTTTCTACATAAATAAATGGGTTATGCAAGTTCTTAAGCACCCCTTAATTAAACCTGCACCCTAAACTCCAATTATTTTCTCACAACTTGTTTGGATTTGATTAACATCTATTCTAATCCTACAAAGTAATTTCCAGTCTCTGCTAAATTATTGTACTATAAGTAAGAAATAATCATTTAAACTTCAACCTTCTCTTTTCAAAGATTATGACAATCAGGTTTGATGGTATTACCACAGAAATGTCAGCTCAATTATTTTTAGAATAATTTGCTTCATTATAAACAGAAGGCACACAGATATAAAATTCAGTTTCTTGATTCTTAAGTAGCTTCAGTAGCAATCAAATCCAAATTGAAAGAAGCTCACACCTGCTACCTTCATCCTTTGTCACTCTCCTATGGAAAGATTTACTATCACAGGATCTAACCAATTATTAAGTATGAGCATAGAAATGAATTTTAAACATCAACATATATCCAGAAGTTACTGAATTAAAATCACCCTAACGTTTTTTCTAATATTTGGAAAATACAGTACTATATAGGGTTGCTTATGTCGCTATAGTATTGGAGATACACAGAGGCTATATTGTTTGATCAGGAAAAAGCTTGAGATAGGACTAAGGTGTTCTGACATAATCACTCCTGTTCCATTAGTTTATTAGTTAATCACATTCACAGAACGTAGACAATCTCTGTAGCAACTCAAAACTCTTCTGAGATGAAAAAAATATATATATACCTCCAGATCAGAAACTTCAACCTCTAAGTCCATATGATTATCCAGGTATAGAAATTTTTTGAAGGACATCCAATAAATTATTTCCAGTTTGGGGAGAAAAAAGAAAGGTTAGTTTTTTTTTGTTTTGTTTTGCTTTTTTACTATGTCCCTAAACAAAAGATTTTTTTTTAACTTCTTTAGTGGAGTATAATTGCTTTACAATGGTGTGTTAGTTTCTGCTGTATAACAAAGTGAATCAGCTATACATATAGATACATCCCCATATCTCCTCCCTCTTGCGTCTCCCTCCCACCCTCCCTATCCCACCCCTCTAGGTGGACACAAAGCACCAAGTTGATCTCCCTGTGATACAAGATTAGTTTTGGTTACTAGAAAGAATGAGGGTAGGGATTAAGATAATCATATACAGAATAAGTCAGGGGAAAAGAGTTAACAGTTGAGAGCTATGTTTGTCTAAAAATTAGCCCAGAGCATACACTGAGGCTTCTCAGGTTTTATACATCATTAGTTGGACAAGTAATGCTTCACATCTGAATAAACAATATGAAGATACGTTAAAGGGGTAAACCTTGGCGTATCCTTCCAAAAGTATGTTCATACAATTATTAGTTTTTGTGAGGAATCAATTTCTGGGATATTTACATCAAATTAAGACCTGAAAGGTAGTTTTTTTTTTAATATCAGAATTTGTTATATAACAGTAAATATTTTTCTTTACCCAAGGGAGGTTACTAGACATGAGATACACTTTGATTCTTTTTTTTTTTACTTAAAACAAGAAGCACTGTTACTGTGAACATTGAAAAGACGCTTCTCTTTTTACAAATAATTTAAAACTGTAATTTTTATTTACTGTTCTAAAACTGATGAATACATATTATTTACAAAAATATGTCTTAACAAATGGATGGAACTTGATAGTCAAAGCATTACTAACATTACAATCATTGTGTGATCCATGAATAGATTGATAGGGTTGCTCAGCTTAAAGGGAGGGCTTTTCTCATCATAGATCTGACAAGGAAAATTGCCACCTTGGATCTCCTTAGGAAAGCATATTGATGTAGTCTTTTTAGGTTTCTATTGTGAAGGACTACTTGAACCATCTGATGAATCTTTGTAGTAGAGGATATTTTCTGGACATTGCAAACAATCAGACGTTTAATGAAGGCGATTACTAGGAAAATAAAAAGAAAAGCCAAGATCAGTGATTGGAGAGGACTGTAAACCCAATTTCTGAGTTCACAGGGCAGCCAGTCAAGATTTTTAGACAGTGGGCTCAAAGCATCTTTAGATGGTACAGTGAAGAAGACAGTGGAAGTCTGGTAGATTTCCCAGTTTGCAATTTGATGTTTTTGGTGATGTTATAGACTAGACATCACAGAGGTGTTGAGACAGTGATAAGAGTGACACAACTTTCTTGTGAAACTGTAATGTTAAGGAATATAGAGAGAATGCCTTCCATTCATAGTAAGCATTATATCAAGTGTTAGTTATACTATTTAGTGAATGATTCAGTATTGTCTTGTTTATATTATATATAAAGAGTAGACAACATAATCACAAAACATATAAAATGATCTATGATATTGAAGAACATTTCTCCCTCAGCTCCCAATTTAAATATAAACTCCATAACAGGATATTCTGACTTCTAAACTTTTTCTACAAGTTTAAATTTCTTAAGTAGTAGAAACATAATTTTACATTTTATAAGGCTTGCATATAACAAAGGAATTTATAGTCTCCCTTAGACAGGGTAACAGTCTATAAACAGCATAGAGCTGCACACTCTTCTGTACTACCACTGTTGCTTCTCCGTTCTTCCAGGAGTGGGCGTCGTCAGAGAAGAAAATTTAGTCCATATAAGCCAGGGCAAAGTGTTAATGATTTTATTCAATCATCATTAACTTAAATGGCATAGTCAATGCTTAGAACACTGACTAAAAACAAAAAGTTTATGTAGTAAAGTTAAAAAGTGTTGAGAAGTTTACTGGAGGCCTGGTAATGGATAATTTTCCTGAAAGTGAATTTCAGAATAAAATATAAACCATTGCTTCCATCTAAAGTAGTTTAGTTACAGATGCAACGAGGTCCTTTTGTAAGATGACTTCACCTCCGCGTCTCAGTGCCTGTATTCCAAAAGACATTACATAACCAAGTCCAGGGTAGATTTATGTATTATATAATAATGCTCTGAAGTACATCTCAGCTCCCTCAGCTTATTAATGATGTTTATAAGATCAATGGATAAGCCCAAATGAAGAAGGATGAACCAGTGCTTACAGACATCACACATATTTCTCGTGAAAGGGCAAGGGACCAGAACATCAAGAAAGGGTAAGACACAGACTGGCTCTGCTAGGAAGATACTTGATTCTTTTCAAGGCACTTTGGAATTTTCCTCAACAGCTGACTCTTAACAATTTTCCACCTCTAAACTGACATCAGTATGGATCCCAAGCCATCAAGCTTAATCCAAACCCCATAACTACCCCAGCAAGCATCGCCAGTCACATGCAATCCATGGGAGGGCCTTAAGGAATATAGGCAGCTAACCTCACTCCTCTCTTTATCCAGAAAAATTAAGAATCATTTTAAAAGCTTTCACGTTAAAAGTGCTGAATTGATCAGCACGTGAGGGATGTTTAGGAAGAAATTAATTGATGTATTTCTCTTGCATTTTTCTTTTAGTTGAGAATGTCGCAAGATTTATCTAATGACAAGAATCACAAAGGGTATTTATTTACAATACTACTACTATTATTATTAATAATAATAACTATGAAATAATAAAACAGATATCCGGCCCCTTTCCCTGTTGGTATAATTCATTACATCTGGGGTTCACCAAGGAATCTTTTTATCAAGACATTTTTGGGAAACACAGCTAACAGCTTAAAAGCTGTGCAAAACACCTGAGGATATGGCATATATTGCAAAACAAATATTAAATATAGTTTAGCAGTAGACAAGAGAATATCAGATCATGGTAAAAATGTGAAAGAAATGTAAGAGAAGAAAAATGTATTTGAAAATAATGTAAATGAAAATCTTGAAAAATGCTAAAAGACGTATAATTTATGATTTACAGCCCAAGAAAATTTACGGTATTATAACCACTTACATCACTTAACATTTGAGGATTCTCTTTTTATTTTATTTATTTATTTTTATTGGTGTATAGTTGCTTTACAATGTTGTGTTAGTTTCTGCTGTACAGAAAAGTGAATCAGTTTTACATATACATATATCCACTCTTTTTAAGATTTCCTTCCCATTTAGGTCACCACAGAGCATTGAGTAAAGTTCCCTGTGCTGAGGATTCTCTTTTTAGGTTGTAATGTCTATCCTTCCCATTGCTGATGTAAAGATCTACAACTTATTTCTTTTCTATGTGTTAAATCTGGGAACATCTATTTTACTCAGTTAATGCAGTCTACACACATATCTTAGAAACCATATGCACATATAGCAGAGTCACAAATTTTAACTCATACTACAACTTGTATATATAGAAATTGTAACTGTTGCTGAGCTACCTGGAGCTTTTTCAAGAACAATACACAAATTCCAACATACAGGCAAAATCTGGTTTAAAATTCAGTCTTATTCAATCCTTCACACATGAATTTCTGTTCCTCTTGGATAAAATTATCAGTCTCTCAGCCTTTCATGACTCCTACTTCTTCATTTAAGAATGTACCCATGTGTTTGGAAGAAGCAATGTGGAAAGTTTTTAGGCACATGATTTCTGTCCTCTGGGATGCTGTGTTTTAGCCACCTTAAAGCTACCTGTTCTCCTAGCCCTTCTTGCCTGGAACATTAGCAGATGAACTGTCATAGATATAAGAGATTGTTCTCTATATGCAAGAACACTATGAACTGAGCTCTCCTGTTTTGAACCTTTATTTACTTAAATGGAGAAGAAAACAATCTGAAAGATGAAAAAATGATCTCTCTACAAAGTACCTGGTTCTAAATGCTGATATCTTGTTCTGTAATCCCGCTTTACATACCAGAAAGTGTTATTATCTTAGACTTACCTTCTATTTCCTGTTGACGCCACTCCTAATTTCCTTGCAGTCATATAAATATCTTTAGCAAATCAGTGTATACATTCTATGCTTAAAAAGGCAAGAAATAAAAGCATATTAGTCATTTTCAAACTATTATCCCCAATAAAAGACATATATATTAATATGTTTTATTTGACAGAGATAAAAAATGCAAGTGATTCATGAAACTTGAGAATCATTCTAGCTCCATCCTCAGGCTGCAGCATTCTTGTGAAGGCTGTTGCTTCCCATGGAAACAATTACTTAAATAAAACGTCTGTTTCTCATTACAGCCTTTTTGATACTCAAGCTCCAATATGCTTTGGTTTTAGCCAGCTCTTCAGCTGTTGTTTATATCTGTGCTCTCATTCATTACCCTCTCCATTCAGAGATAAAGAACAATTTGGTTGCATTCTTTCTTTGTTACATTCTTACAGTTTTCTTCTCCCATCAATTACTCCACAAGGTCAACACTTGTTCCTTTTTATATTTCCCTTCTTTGTTCCCTGTAAGAACTCAGATAATGTCTTCCCAGGCCTTCAAATTCCACTTCTTTCTAGAGTGTATCTACATACCACTCAGTTAATTTTGTGGAGACTTACTTATTACTTTTTGTATGATGAGATGTCTTGGAGAGAAAAGGGAATCGCCAAATTGGACACCTTTTATATAATGTATGGGGAAATAGGCTACTATTACTGTCATCCTTGCTTCAGATTTCTAAAAATCAAGAGCATAGTAAAATGCTGTATTTGAAAAAATATACTTTGTGATATTTATTCTGAGAGTTAACTAGAGAAACTGAAATAGTTTTATATTTAGAATCTCATAGTCTGTTTAGGTGGGTTTTAAATGTTGATATAACCTTGATTTCTCTCCTTTATTTGATAAACATAGTTCAGAATATTTAAAAACTCATAATTTAAAGTAATAAGGAAACAACTATTTATTATTCATCAGTCTTACAAATAGCTGTTTCTATCTTAAATGCCACTGGAATAATTCATATAATTGCAGATGACTTGGAATGCCATGTTGCAGTAACATCATTTCTAGTACAAAATGATCAACTTCTGCACTGCAAGTTGAAAAGGACTGTTCATTTCGACTGAACAAAAATAGGTATGATATTTTCAGTTTTATTTATGAAAAATAACAATGTTATTACAAAATTTTAGAGCTATAACGATTTTCATCTATTGTTTCTTATATTTAGCTCAGGTTGATTGCTCCTGAGGGAATACTTTTGTCTTTTTCATAGAGCTTGATTGAGTCCATCATTTTTTTTTTCCTGGTTACATAATGCATTATTTATGTTACCCTAAACCATTTTGCTTTCACTTTAAAATCACTCCACAAGTCTTTTAATTTGTTTAGTCTTCTCAGAGCTTTGCAGAGCAGGCTTAGGGTCTAAAAGAAAGAGACTACAGCAATTCCCCTTCAGGGCTTTTGCATTGACTAAAAGAGAGCAATAAAACTTATCAGCTGGAAACAGTCTGTGGCTTCAGGTGAACAGACCAGTTCATTTACTACTTTTGAAGAGTCTTAGTGGGGCAGTCCAGCTCCCCTGCAAAGAAACCACTATCCCAGCACAATGAAAGAGTCTTGAAGTCCATCTGTGATGTTGTTCATCTTAACCAGGACCTCAGGTTGAGATGCTAAGGGCCAAGCAATATGGAACTAAAGGAATGGCCAGTATTTTTTAGGTGGTTTATGATAAACCTGTCCATTGAAAATAATTCTGCAATTTAAAAAGCCAGAATCTTTCTATTTGTTATACATTTTTGTTACAGGTATAGAAAGAGTTCCTTTGTCATTATACTCATATTTTAATTCAATACATATCCTGGAATGTATTGGGATAACGTGGAGACAGAGCATTAAGTTCATTTCTCTATCAACTTAGCTGACTGTCTTTAAAAGTCAATCTCAGTATAATTGGTGGAAATAAAAATAATTAAAACAAGAGCTTAAAGAAAGCCCATGAAGTCCCCGACAGTCTAGAGAGGGGGAAATAAAAATATGAGAGGAAGTATGGCCAAAAGGGGGAAAGGAATCCATACTTCTCTACCATTGTGCTTAAGGGGAAATATGTAAAATAAAGGAGTCCTGCTAATCCAAATACAGAATACAGATCCTAAGAAAATAGAAAAGGGAAAATATATGCCTTTTCCTTTCTGTACAGAAGGGACTTTGACCATAAGGACCGAGACTTCAGCCGTGAACAAGCATATTATAGCTCATACAAGCTTTGGGTAATCTGGTCATAGAGCATATCGTCGTGCCCAGCATTGCTTCCAGGAAAAAAACAAGTGTTCATATTTTCAACAAGAATCTCACAAAGTAATATTTGTAACAAAAATTAGATGATAAAATGGAATCATCTATAATATATTTAAGATGAAGTTGTGACTTCACTAGCTTTCTAACACAAACTTAGGCAAGTCAATTCATCTTTCTAATTTTCAGTTTCCTGAAATGATGAATTGAGACAGCTGAACTGGGATGAAAGATTTCCAAGATTTTCAAATCCATCAATAATAATTGTTTTCTCAATAAATAATACTGGCTTGTTTATCTGTACTTCAGTGACAGCACATAGCATTCTTTTAAGTAATAGCAGGTTGGAATATACAGAAGTGGCTGCTCAGAAGCTGTATATCTCCTAAATATTAAAAAAAAATAAAAAAAATAGCAATAGAGCTGTAAATAGTTCCAAATCTGAGGGTGTACTCCTAAATAACACCCATGCATACTTTCACTCTTCCATAATTTAATTTAATTGGTCATTTAATTCTTTCATGCAAAAATAAAGTTTTCTTAGCCACACTTTGTCTTATAAATCTGAAAACAAATCAGCACCATTTAATATTTGCTTTTTTGCTTTTATTGCCATGATTTTGAACTTTTAAGTTATTGTTAAAATTTTAGACATCTGTGATCAGAAAATATTATTTTCGGATGTAAATTAGAAACTATCCATTGAGATTTCTCTATCAGCAACACTGTAATTTCAACCTTTTTCCTAAGGGAATTTATTTTTGAAGTGACTGTGTTTCTTTTTTATCATTTCCAGTCTCTTGCTTTGTTTCCATCCTCTGGGTTTCAGAGTTTCTTTTTGATATTTCCAATTAAGACTGTTATTTGCTGCGTATTCTTTTAATGCTCATATAAAAGATTTTTTGGAACAATGCCATTTTCCTAACCCACAAAGCTGTTGATGTGAGTGGGTTTGCTCTTAGGTAACTCCTTCTGTAGCACTGTTCATCATTAATTAGCATTTCTAAAGAAGTAAACGAGTGTCTTGCTTTTCACTTTCTTTGCAAAATGTTTGACATATTGTGAATGTTTGATTTTGCTGTATTGCTCTTAGTATATGCTCATACATGCTTAAAATGTGATAGAATAGCATAGTGATTAAGCAGGTATAAGAATCTCAGTGAAGTGATTAAATGCTTTTCTTCTTTGATAGTATGGTGACATAGTAACTTGTCTATTATTGATAATGGTATCATAACCATGATGTAAAAATGGAAAAGAAATTGATAGGGTTTTTCCCCCCTGACATTCTTCTACATTCGTAATCTCTAAGGGTGTCTACATATACTGAAGTGATTTCTTAAGAAAATTTAAATGTATTAGATTTACATTCAATTAACAAGAATTTTCTATTTGTTCACTTGCTACAACTCCAATTCCTAGAAGAAAATTGCTTTTTACCTTGAATATAAGAACCATATTTTTTTCATGTATTTTAACATTTACATAAAATAAATACTAGCCTAAAAAAGAAGCAACCCACGAAAATATTGTCAGCTAATCTTGGACAAGGGAGCAAAGGCAATACAATGGATAAAAGAGAATCCTTTCAACAAACTGGACATCCAAGAGAAAAATGAATGAATCTAGGCACAGACATTACACACTTGACAAAATTAACACAAAATAGATAGCAGACCTAATTGTAAAATGTAAAACTATAAAACTAGAAGAAAATGTAGGAGAAAACTTAAATGACCTTGTGAATAAAGATGACTTTTTAGATACAACACTAAATTCATGATCTATGAAAAAATATTTGATAAGCTGGATTTCATTAAAATTAAAAACTTCTACTCTTGAAAAATACTGTCGAGAGGATGACAAGACAAGCCACAAACTGTGAGAAAATATTTGCAAAAGACATGTGTAATAGATCGTTATCCAAAATAAACAAAGAATTCTTAAAACTCTACAATAAGAAAATGAAAATCCCTATTTAAAAATGGGCAAAAGATCTATACAGACACCTCATTAAAAAAGATATACGGTTGGCAAGTAAACATGTGAAAATATGCTTTACATCACATGTCATTAGAGAATTTCAAATTAAGACAAGAATGAGATACCCCTACACACCTACTGGAATGGCCAATATCTAAAACACTGACTACGCCAGATTCACTGCTGGTAGGAATGCAAAATGCAGTGCCTCTTTAGAAGACAATTTGGCTGTTTCTTAAGAAACTGAATCATACTCCTTAGTATTTACCCAAATGAGTTGAAAACTGATGTCCACTTGAAAACCTGCACATGGACATTTTAGAAGCTTTATTCAAAATTGCCAAAACTTTTAATCAATCAAAATGTCCTTCAGCAAGAATGGATAAACTGCGGTACGTCCAGACCAAGAAGAGTTATTCAGAGCTAAAAAGAAAGGAAGGAAGCCAGGAAAAGATATAGAACTTGAAATGCATATTACTAAGTAAAAGAAGCCAATCTGAAAAGGCTATGTACTGTATAATTCCAACTATCTGACATCGTGGAAAAGCAAAATGACAAAGAGAAAGTAAAAAGATCAGTGGTTGTCAGGGGCTGGGGGCGAAAGGAATGAATAGGTGGATCGCAGAGAATTTTAGAGCAGTAAAACTATTCTGTATGATACTAAAATGGTAGATACATTTCATTACATATTTGTCTAAAACTATAGAATGTACAACACAAGCACTGATCTTTCATTTAAACTTTAGATAATGATGTGTCCAAGTAGGTTCATTGATTTTAACAAATATACTACTCTGCTGCCAGATATTGTTAGTAGAGGAGGCATAGCCTCCTCCTTAGGCTGTTGCTCAGTCTTTCCTGTCTTTTATAACCTTCATATTTTTCATTCACCCTGCTCAATTATATTGTAGACTTTTCCTTGATTTGGGTTTGCCTAGTGGTTTCTCATGACTATATTACATAGCCTGTGCAGTGGCAGGGGGTATATGGGAAATCTCTATACTTTTTGTTCAATCTTGCTATGAACCTAAAACTACTCTAAAAATAGTCTATTTTTTTTAAAAAGCTGAATATGTTATAGCTTAAAATTTTTGTAAGCCAGTCCTCACATTTTAGAGGAAAGGATGCCAACCATAAGCTAGGTGCTTTGCCCAAGGGCAAATAGGTATTTAGAGTGAAAATCTTGAAAAGAAACGTTCCCTGTTTACTCTCTCCTCATCCTAGCCTCCCACTAAATCCTAGGACACAGATTTTGTTAAATATATTTTCTGTAATATGTAAATTCTATTTCCCTTTAGGCCAATCTATTTCTTCATGTTTCTTGTATACCTTCCAAGACAATACTATCCAACACTGATATCTGTGATTCTTGATCACCATAGAATTTGAGTATCATACAGTTCTGGAAATAAGTTTAATTTCATACTTTACATTATGGAATCTTTTAATTCTGTAATAGTCGGGATGCTGTATAAACTCCTTCCAAAATGAGTAAACATTTTTAAAGAATGGATAACGGCATACATATTTTTTTATCCATTTTGGAACCTAGTCCAATTTTATGAATAGATGTGGGTTTAAGAAATATTTATATAATCTGGAAAATCTATAGGAAAGAGACTTTTACTAACAGGAATTATTTATTGCTGAATTGAATAGTGGACTGACATCATGATTTAGTATTCAGCAAAACAAGCAAACAAACAAAAAAAAACACTACATATTCAATTCAGTGTTTGGCAATATCTGTTACTTTTGCTATCAGGAATTCTGTCATCTTTCTAGAAAAATATTACCCTAATTTTTCTTAAGTAACACACTCCATAACAGTGTATCCACATGTGGTTTGGATGGAGTTGCCCCAGTCACTAGCTAATTGGTAGGCTCTGACTGACCATCTCTGTTTGGCCTAAAGACTTCAGTGTGACCTAACAAGATCGGTTCCAGGATGGGGTACTGATTCAAAAGGGGCTCGTGAGACCTGCACCCAATAATTTTGTTTCTCTGTTAAGGGAGGAAAGTGCTCTCTGTGTTAACAAACACTTGAGGAGCCTTTAAAAATATGTATATGGGGGTTCTACTGCATACCAATTAAGACTGAATCTGGGGAGCTGGGTTTGGGTAAGGGTTGCTTTTTTTACGCGGGCCTCTCACTGTTGTGGCCTCTCCCGTTGCGGAGTACAGGCTCCGGACGCGCAGGCTCCGGACGCGCAGGCTCAGCGGCCATGGCTCAAGGGCCCAGCCGCTCCGCAGCATGTGGGATCCTCCCGGACCAGGGCGCGAACCCGCGTCCCCTGCATCGGCAGGCGGACTCTCAACCACTGCGCCACTAGGGAAGCCCAAGAGTTGCTTTTAAAACCTCCTTTAAGTGAGTCTAAAGAGCATTCCAAGTACACTTAGTGTTTCATTGTACAGATTTTTTATCAGTATCTTGTAGAACATGAGTGTGAAGGCAGCAAAGAGGAAGGCAGAACCATGATGTAGAGAGAAATCAAGTCTTGATGACAGAATTTGAATCCATGTCTATTCAAAACTACCCTCAAAGGCTTTTTGACTGCTTTGCAATCCTTTTTTGGTATAAATCAATTCAAATTAGTTTTCTGTCACTTTCAACAGAAATAGACCTAATGATATGGTAAACATTTTAAGTACTTTAAATTTTTCCATACGGTTGACCCTTAAACAACGTGAGGCAGGGGATTGGGGTGCCAACCCTTCCTGCAGTTGAAAATCTGCATATAGCTTTACAGCTGGCCTTCCCTATTGGAGGTTCTTCATCCTCAGATTCGACCAGCTGCAGATGGTGCAGTTCTGTAGAAGGCATTTATTGGAAAAAAAACCCAAGCAGACCTGTGCAGTTCAAACCCATGTTGTTCAAGGGTCAACTGTATTTTTATCATTGTTCACTTAAAATCTGTTTTGTAACCATTTAAAAATATTAATGTAGTGATTTTCATAAGTAACACTATAGAATAAAAACTATCAGGTTATCATCATAATATGTTCCTATGATCTCAGCAATTATCCCTACAAGTGAGCAAGTGCTTGGTCCAAGAATTGCTACCCATATAAACTGCAATTCTACTCATTCTTCTGAGTCACACAAAATAAACATTTTCGCTTATCTTAACTGTTTCTCAGAGAAATGATAAATATGACTAATACAAAGGGACTAATGTTAAAATGCATTTTTCTCAGTTTCATGAATTAAATTATGAGCTTTGTAGCAGTATTACTTTCTCACTGAGCTCGTGAGATGTTTATGATAGACTGATAACAACCATTAAGGGCCTCTCCATGTGACAAGTAATGTTCACGTATCATATACATTTCAGCAAATAAAAGAGGAATGGGGCTTCCCTGGTGGTGCAGTGGTTGAGAGTCCGCCTGCCGATGCAGGGGACACGGGTTCGTGCCCCGGTCTGGGAAGATCCCGCATGCCGCGGAGTGGCTGGGCCCGTGAGCCATGGCCGCTGAGCATGCACGTCCGGAGCCTGTGCTCTGCAACGGGAGAGGCCACAACAGTGAGAGGCCCGCGTACCGCAAAAAAAAAAAAAAAAAAAAAAAAAAAAAAAAAGAGGAATGCACCTAGATGAACAGCATTGTGAGACCTACTAATAAAATGTGATTAAAATTTGATTAAATAAGCAGATGATTAAAATAATCCAAATCTAAAATTAACAAGGAATTCTGCCTTTTATTCCTTATTCATTCTTTATCATTGTTTCATGGCCATGATCTTTATCTGCAACAAGAATACCAGATGACCTGAAAGATACATCTTTCATACATCTTTATGAAAGTAAAAAGATAAAAAATGTGCTATAAAAAATTCTTCTTCAGGCTCAATACATTATTCTAATTTGATCCAAAATCTGAGGTAAAATATAAATTTTACCAACTTCTACATAATGCATATCATTATATGTTTGAATAAAAAAATTTCCACTTTTAATTTACTCTCATATTTGTAACAGTGATTAGAATGTATCTATAATATTTAACCATTACAGAACTCTTCCTGGTTATCTATATTATAACCTATGCTACAAGAGATCAATGATGCCTTTTCTGTTTCAGTCATTCATTCCTGCATAAGAATAGCTCTAATACTTTGTAGTTTACAACAACAAAGATTTATTCATATAATTCTGTGGAACAAAAATTCATGTATTGTTTGGTTGGGAAGTTCTGTTCTCCATGGTGATAGTGGCTGTTCCCTCAGCTGTATTCAACTGGTGACTGCAGTGTACTGACTATAAATAGTGAAATACACATGCTCCTCATGCAAAATCTTCCCAAGACCAGCATTAGCATGAAGCCCAGGATTACATCATGTAAGTCCAGTCCAGATGAGAGGGGATATTTTTTAGGGTCAGTCTCTCAGTTGTAGCTTCTCAGTTCAGCTCTTCTTGTCCCAGAATTAAAAAGGTAAGTTACCTCAGGTTTCTCTAAATCTAAATATATATGTACAAAAATAAAAATTATCTTTCCTCTTATCCTACAGCCTGAAATATAATGACAAGGCAAGAACAGAAAAAAAAAATCATAGAAACTTCCAAAAAGTAGGGAATAAAATACATAGCAATCACTGGTCTACAGTAGTTTTGAAATCCAATTGTACATATATTGTTAGAGAATCTTACTCCTGGAGCAGGAGATGTTCTTCATTAAGCCCTAGTTTTTCTCCCTGGGAGTGATTTCCACAGCTTTTAGCACTACCTTCTGGAAGCTTCTCTCTGCCCTTTGAGTTTACCCTTACCCTAATGTTTCAATAAAAAATAGCCTATGTTTACAACTGAATAGCTTTCTCAGCTACTCACTGCCTTTGCAAGATAGGATGCCCATATTCCTCTTTTCTTTTAAACTGCCTTACCCCTTTTATTGCAGGTTGATGATTCTTTCACTAATACAGTTCTCTTAAAAAACATTTTTGGGGCTTCCCTCGTGGCGCAGTGGTTGAGAGTCCGCCTGCTGATGCAGGGGACACAGGTTTGTGCCCCGGTCTGGGAAGATCCCACATGCTGCAGAGCGGCTGGGCCCGTGAGCCATGGCCGCTGAGCCTGCGCGTCTGGAGCCTGTGCTCCGCAACAGGAGAGACCACAACAGTGAGAGGCCCGCGTACCGCAAAAAACATTTTTGGTTTCAAAATTGTGATTCACTCAATGCCTTCAAGACTTGTTCATAATTCCATTTGAGACAGACATCTCTCTACTTTAGGCAGGTAAGGCTGCTATGGGACAATTCCCCTTAAGGGTCTTAGAGTCCATTTTGCCTAGCTGCAAGGGATTTAAATCTTTCAAAGATTGTAGTAAGAAACTTATAGTCTCAACTTGTAGTTTTATCTTTACTCTGAAGCCACATTTTACTGGGAATACTATGGATTAACATTTATCATAATGCTATTTCTCACTTTGAGAAAATTTTTGTCAGGAGAAGTAGAGGATGAGAAAATATTATATTTTCTAACTTGGCTATCTTGGATTTGAAATATTTTCTCCAAATTCTGCTTGAAAACTGAACAGGCTCTCTTTAGTTCATCTCTCTTTCACAGGACTTTGTCATAGGTAACCTGTCAACCAACTGGTGCTATAAGCATTATGCCTTAAAATATGTTTAGTTACTTCTCAAATTCATTAGGTATATTTTCTATCATACATGTTATGTGGTCAACAGCCTTGCCAGTTTTTCCACCAAAATGTAACATGCCTGCTTTTCTTTGGTCTCCAATATCAGTTTTCTGACTGAATTTCCTGCTGTCTTTCTGAACTTTGCTTACTGCTGGATCCCAGAGCCAATACCACATGGATTAGGTTTTTATTAGAGCAGCAGCCCCTTTCAAGGGGAGAGGAAATAGATTCACCTCCTGGGAGAATTGGTGTGTACATAGATAGGGGGAAAATTAATAAAGACTGTTTTGTAGATTATTTATTAGACAATCACTATCTGCTTATGATCTCGCTTGAATTTTGCAGTATGTTAAAGGGTGGGGCTGTGTGACTGAAAGTTAAAAATTGCAAATTTGGTAAGTCCTGGGCGTTTGAAATGCAAAGATAACCTCGGATTTTTTTTTCCAGAGATGATGCTATACGATTTTAACATACTGAATTTTATATGTATACATTTATATATGAATATTACATGGATAAGCAGTAATATTAATTACTCAGTATTTCTCATATTTCTTTCTACTGTAGACTTCTGATGAAAGTGGTTGTTAGATAGAGGAAAGTAGTTGTTCAGGCTGTGGAAAGAAATATCTTCCTTTTAAAATGTTGTCAGTTGTATTGTGATATCTCTATCAATCTCACTTACACTAATTAGCATGAATCCATATCTTGCAGTCTAGATAAATGCTGATTGGGAATCAATATACACAGAAGTGAAAAGAGATGTGATGTTGAATCTCACTTTTTCTATCTCTTATCAATGTTGCATTAATCAGCTTGTTTGATGCTATAGTAGCACTTTATTCATGTTTCTTTTTTTAAAACAAAGTATACTGTTTGACTCAGCTTAATAATTTAGATATTGAATAAAATCAAGTATTTATACTGGAAGAGGAGAAACCACCAAACCACTACAACATACTGGACCATCTCAGGGAAGTAATCAGATCTTCCATGATAAAAGTCTACTTTAATTCTCTATAATGTTAATAATTCATAAAAATGCATGAAAGTATTTTACATGGAAATTGGTTTAAACAGTAAAATGGGAAATACATATATTTGTAACATTTATCTAATAAAATTATCAAATATATGTCACATTTTATAAGTATTTTAACATATAAATTTATTGAAAAATAATATATTAAAAGCCTAAATATGTATTTCTTTATGAATATATGTTGACAACACATTAAACTGAAGTTTGTCAAAATTTGAGCATGTGTTTTTCCCACTGTAAAGTTGGAAGTTGAATCTAATATTTTTATTTCTGTGCCCAAACAGCCTATTAAAAAGGTCAAAACAGAAGCTTTCTGTTAGAGTTTCAGTACTTTGCAAATTTGCCATGATTTTTCAGTGTATCTATTCTTAATATGAAGTGACAGCATGGCAAAGGAAGTAATTCAGCACATTTTTTTGGTACCGGTCGCACATACTCTTACTTGTGATCCCTCCAGAGATTTAAAAATTATTTTATGCCAAGTATTTCTTCAATATATGACTAAATTTCTCTCTCGACATTTTATAAACCTTATTTTTTCTTGGTATAATCATTGTACTTTTTTTAACTTATTGTATCTCAAAGATTCTATGCACTATTAAATTAAGATCCAAGTAAACTGCCAGAAGTTATTCCTTTTCCTTCAGAAGTCTTTTCCTATATCTGCTGATTTATTAACTGGTCCAAAGAGCAAATTTTGGGGACTGTAATATATTTGTGGTAATGTAGTCAATATTTGAAATAAATAAAGAGTTATATGTCAAATACTCTTAGAAATAAAATTAAGGCTAAAGAATTTTAGGAAAGAAATAATATTAAGGATAAAGAATTTTAGGAAGTAAATGTAAAACAATTTAGAATTTTCATTTTTTTATTTATCTTCTGAACCTGTATTTTTTTTTTTTTTTTTTTTTTTTTTTTTTTGCGGTACGTGGGCCTCTCACTGTTGTGGCCCCTCCTGTTGCAGAGCACAGGCTCCAGACGCGCAGGCCCAGCGGCCATGGCTCACGCGCCCAGCCGCTCGGCGGCCGTGGCATGTGGGATCTTCCCAGACCGGGGCACGAACCCGTGTCCCCTGCATTGGCAGGCGGACTCTCAACCACTGCGCCACCAGGGAAGGGAAGCCCTGAACCTGTATTTTGTAAGAGAGCTCCAACTGCCTTTATTGGAGCCCAGTGATCAGGTTCCGTGATATTAAGTCCATGCAATTCGATAGAATCCATTCAGAGCCAAATATTTTGGTTTGGTTTGTCCACACATTGATTTGAATGGAATTTTTCCAACATCAATTGTATTATTTTTCATGATATAAGAAAGATGCACTATAATTTCCATTTCATGAATACGTATACTAAATTTTTAAATTCAAACACAGATCCATGGAAGAAAGGTAATACAACAAACCCAGAATTTGTGGTAATATTTTAAGTAACACTTTCTAAGTAGATATTGTGTTTTATAGAATTACTCAATCATCCACTATAGATTGTGCTTAGAGATTGAAAGTATGACAAAGAATATTTTCTGGAGAAAAGAAAGACAGGAAAGTAAGAGAAAATGTTTTAAAAAAATAATTGGTAGGGAATGCATATGATCAACTCAATTGCTTCAAGATTATACTTTGGAACAAACTGGCTTGAATATATCTGTGAATACTACTAAGTATGGCTAAAGTTTTGAAACCAACTTCTGCAAGGCATTATACTAGAAATCTATATTTATTTGGTCAAATCCATGTAATGTCAAAGGTAGAAATTATCTTTTTATAAATAAGGAAACTAAATTCAGAAACTAAACAGAAACTAAATTCAAATTTTAAAACTTTATGCAGAATATAGAGAATAATATTAAAATAAATCTTTTCATTAAGTCTTTTTAATAAATAAGGTATAGAGAAGGAAAGAAAGAAATTTAATTCTCTGATCCTAGAGGATCTAGATTTAAGTTTTCAGGTTGGTGACTAGTGTTTTTACTCACTGGTTATTCCTAAAATGACTCATGTAAAATTGAGTTACTAAAATGAAATTCAGAGTCTATACAGAACTCTGCTTTATTCATAATTCCCAAAACTTGGAAGCAACTGAGATATTGTTTAATAGAGGAATGGATAAGTAAACTGTGGCACATCCTTACAATGGAGTTTTATTCAGTGCTTAGAGAAATAAGCTATCAAGCCACAACAAGATATAGAGGACACTTAAATGCATATATTTAAATGAAAGAAGTCAATCTGAGAAAGATATATACAATATGGTTCCAATTATATGACATTCTGGAAAAGGCAAAACTATGCAGACAGTAAAAGGATCGGTGCTTTCTAGAGATTTAGGGAAAGGCAGGGATAAACAGGTCAAGCACTAGCAAATTCTAGGGCAGTGAAATTAGTCTCTAAATTTTAAGGGTGTATACATGTCAATACACATTTGTCAAAACCCACAGAATGCACAACACCAACTGTGAACCCTTTTGTAAACCGTGGACTGGGCAATAATGATGCATTAGTGTTGGTTCATCACTTGTAACAAATGTACCATCCTGGTGCATGAGGCTATTGCATGTGTGAGGGGAAGGCTATAGGAGAATTCTGTACTTTCCACTCATTTTTTCTGTGAACCAAAAACTGCTCCAAAAAATAGAGTCTCTAAAAAAATAATGAAATGAAAAACACAGTGCTCTGGTAATAATAATATGAAGACTTGCCCCTCTGGATAAAAAAATTAAAACCTAGACTTAGGGGTTACAAATGAGTATAGTAAATATTTTTTCTTTACTTTGGTAGCTTTCCAATGTGAATTTAAAGAGCAGTTGCTGCAGAGCTGTTTCTTGAATGATGATGCTCACCTTGACTCCTATAGGTTTCTTATGTGTAGGCCAAGCACAGATGGAAGAAAAACTTGTTTTCTGACTTCTCAAATGAAAAAAAAAAACAGTAGATAAGCCCGGGAACACTGGAAACCCTTACAGGAAACCTATCTTTTCTAGGCAGTAAACATTTATCTCCTGAAATTCAATCACATTCTTCACTCCTGTATTTTTTAAATGCAATCATCTTTGTAGGAAATCAGTACCAGCAGTTAGTTCTACAGTTCTGTAGATATCACTTCAAATTTTTTCAGTTTTAATTATTAAAACACATATTAATATTTGACAAAGAAACCAGAGAAGTCCTGACATTTGTATTATTGTGTGTAAAATCCCTACTTCTCCTGATCTTGCTTTTACATATTAAAAGTCACCATTATCATTTTCAAATCTTAAACCATTTCATTATAATGTGCAAGATGATGTGAGTTCACCCAGTCTAGGGTTCCAGGAGCACCAAAGGACAGCTGAAAGGCTCCACCTCCTGGCACAAGACCAGACCCTCAGATTGAAATTTCACATGTGTTTGTTAAAATTTGGTCAGGAACAAAAGCTTAAATATTTTCTTGTGTGTCCTAAAACATTGACATTTCTTCTTGCTTCTTTTCTGCCACATATGCAAGTACACAAAGCATATTTCTTAGAGATTAATTATTGAAACCTAGGTAGTAATTGCAATCAAAGCAGTATGTTTTCACATTTGAATTACCTTAGGTTGCTAAGTTCTTTTGACTCCAAACCCCAGTGATTTAGTCACTAATGAGAATTGTTTTCTCTGAGGACTGTAAGCTTAAGTATGTCTTTATGTAGCTGTTTTTTTCCCCTCTGTCTTAAAGCTCATGAATTAGAAGCTGACTTTCCCTAGTTGCAGATTTTTAATGTGCTGCTTTAGAAGAGCTTTCACTGCTTAGCATTAAAATGTCACTGGATCCAAACAGCTTTTACCTTCTCTTAAAGAAAGCATTTTTTATAGAAATTCCAATAACGCAGTAAGCAACGAACTAAAGGAATAAATAAGTTTTGTGTTTCTGAATTCCATATACAGCTTTCATTTTTTATTTCTTTTAAAAAGTGAAGAAAATATTTTTGCAGTTAAGGATTGTTCTTGATTAGCCTAATCTTACAACTCAGATGCTATGCTCTGTAGAAGGTGCACCTTAACTTTCAAATTACCAGCAGTTACAGAATTTTGGCATATGATTTCTGTAACTGTTCATTTTAAGCTGGCCAAAAGTTCCCGCCGAGTGCTTCCCATCTCTATAGATCATAATCTCCTATCTTTTATAGTTTATTTTAAGCATTCTTATTTTTTGGACCATAGGTGCAAGTAATCGTATGCTTATGTTCATAACCAGACACCAGGGATGGGTTCCTGTCATCTTTTATTTCACTCCCAATTCCCATTCCCTTTCCTCCCCTCCTATTATAGGCAACCACTTAAATGTATTTAATGTCTAGTCTTTTATATACATATTGGTAAAATATGTAGTGCAGTTTCACGGTGCACATATTTTAAATGTTTCTAAGCATAGTATTTTTTTTACAACAAATCCACGTTGCTATGTGTATATTTATTTCATCATCTCATTCCCTACAAAAGCATCCTTCACATTTGACTTATACATTCCTCAGTTTTAGACATGGTTATTGTCTACAACTCCCTGAAATCACACACACACACACATACATACACATAAAATCCTCTGTGGTAGATGTTCATACCTTTAAAGATGCCTGTGAAATTTTTTTCTGTGGTCCCTATGCAAGAATGGGTTCATTTGTTCCTAGGGTTTAATTATTATCAATTTGAATAAGCTTTGCTCTCCAGAATGGCCAGAGCCATCTATACTCACATGAGTAGTGCCTTGGGCCTACTATACTATAACACTTATTGTCCAGACTTTTATTCTTTGCTAAATTAATCTTTGTCTTAAAATATGTATTTTTAATTACTGAGCAGCTTTTCATATTGGTGCAGTAATTTGGGGTCCTTCTCCTTAAGTTACCTGCTTGTATCTTTGGTTTACTTTTCTCTTTTTTTTTCCTTATTTTAAAAATTGACATGTAGTTGACATACAATAATACTCTGTTAGTTTCAGGAATACAACATAGTGATTTGACATTTAAATACATTACAGAATTATCACCACCATAAGTCTAGTAATCGTCTGTCCCCTTATGAAGCTATTAACAGTGCCATTGACAATATTCCCTATATACAATACACCTCCGTAACTTATTTATTTTATTACTAGAAGTTTGTACCTCTTGATTCCATTCACCTGTTTCACCATTCCTCCACCCCTCTCCCATCTGGCAACCACCCATTTGTTCTATGTATCTGTGAGTCTGTTTTCCATTTTTCCTTTTGTTATGCTGTTCATTTGTTTTGTTTTTTGGATTCCATGTATAAGTGAGATCATACAGTATTTGTCTTTATCTGACTTATTTCACCTAGCATAATACCCTCTAGATGCATCCATGTTGTCACAAATGGCAAGATTTCATTCTTTTAATGGCTGAGTAATATATATATATATACCACATCTTCTTTATCCATTCATCTATCTATGAACACTTAGGTTGCTTCCATATTTTGGCTATAGTAAATAATGCTGCAATGAACATAGGATTGCACATACCTTGTAAAATTACTGTTTTTGTTATTTTCAGGTAAATACCCTGAAATTGCTGGATCTTATAGCAGTTTTTTGAGGAAACTCTATACTGTTTTCCATAGTATGGAAAGTACTGTTTGCCAATTTACAATCCTACCAAGAATGCATGAAGGTTCCCTTTTCTCTACATACTTGTCAACACTTGTTATTTCTTGTCTTTTTGATGATAGCCATTCTGACAGGTGTGAGGTGATATCTCCTGGTTTTGATTTGCATTTCCCTGATAATTAGTGATTTTGAGCATCTTTTCATGTGTCCATTGGCCATCTGTTTGTTTTCTTTGGAAAAATATCTTTTCAGGTCTTCTGCCCATTTTTTAATCGGATCATTTCCTTTTTTGGTATTGAGTTGTATGCATTCTTTATATATTTTGGATATTTACTCCTTATCAGATATGTCATTTGCAAATATCTTTTCTCATTCAGTAATCTGCCTCTTCATTTTATTGATAATTTCCTTCAATGTGCAAAGCCTTTTTAGTTTGATGTAGTCCCATTTGTTTATTTTTGCTTCTGTTTCCCTTGCCTGAGGAGACAGATCTAAAAAGATCTTGCTAAGATTAATCTCAAAGAGCATACTGCACTGAAACCATAAAACTTCTTCAAGAAGTTTTATGGTTTCAGGTCTTACATTTAAATCTTTAATCCATTTTGAGTTTATTTTTGTATATGGTGTAAAAAGTGGTCCAGTTTCATTCTTTTGCATATAGCTGTCCAATTTTCTCAACATCATTTATTGAAAAGGCTGTCTTTTCCTCATTGTATATTCTTCTCTCCTTCGTCATAAATTAATTGACCACGTAAGTGTGGGTTTATTTCTGAGCTCTCTATTCTGTTCCATTGATCTGTATGCCTATTTTTGTGCCAGTATCAAACTGTTTGGTTACTATACCTTTATAGTATTGATTGATATCCCAGATCATGATACCTCCATGTCTGTGTTGCAGTTAAAGTAGTTATTTGAGTAACATGTGTAAAATAAAATTTCCATCTTTACCTACCTAATATGGATTTGGGATAGAAGCATTTGATAATATTATTAATATATAAGAACATAAGAAGCATATTTGTTAGATTGATTAAGACATTACCCCTTCAATATTTTTGTAGTTCTCAAGGTTACTGGGGAAGCTAATAGCATTTGATCCCAGGTATATGAGAGCTAGCTCTGCTGTCAGCCTATAGAAAAACTTTTAAATGGGACCGCTTAAGATACTGTGGCAAGATAATTTGTATTTAGTCATTCATATATTTAGTCATCCATTCAACATTTTTCTAAATTAAGAACTGTAAGATGCTAGGGTTTTTTCTAGGTATTAGTGATACATAATTTTATTAATGCATATAATTTTTACAAATAATACATCTTATATTATGGGAGAAATGGACAAAAATTCAGGAATTATCATATACTATATGTTGATAAATACTATGAAGAAATATAGGGGGTTGAGGAATATTGGGCCAAGGAATGGAGTTGCCTCAATGGAAGCTGATTTAAAAGCAAAAACTAGAGACCATGAGTATGTTTGGGAAAAAAATATTCCAGGTAGAAGGAAGAGCACATGGACACTCAGAAGTAGAGCATGTGCAGACCATTAGAGGCACATCAAGAAGCCGATGTGGTTGGAATGGAGAGAGCAAAGGAGAGAGTACGAGGAGCTGAGGACAGAAGTGTAAAGAGGCAAAAATCTTATAGCATCTGCACATTACTATAAGGATTTTGGCTTTTCCCGGAAACCCGAAACTCAGATTTGACCAATTCTACTTCACTTATCTTAATCCTGAAGCAGACCAGAACAGCCCCTCCACAATAATTTTTTTTTTTTTTTTAATCCAGAAAACTCTATATAAATCCATGGTTCTTTCTTTTCTCTTGTGGTAAGGTTTACACCCTGTGCTCTATACATGCTGTTGCCATCTTGAAAAGAAGCCATGGAGAAGAAATAGGCTAAAACATTAGAACTAGTCTAGAATATCCAAGCAGAGTCTCTAGTGCTAAAATAATTGGTTTAAATTGTTGTATATTACTTAATACAATTAAGTGTTTCTCACTACCGAGTAGGATGAAGAGAAGGTGGAAAATTACAGATCACTTTTCCTTTTCTTCCCTTCTATTCCTCCCTTCCCTTCCCCCTCTCTTTCCCCTTCCCTCCTTTCCTGCCCCCTCACTGTCTCTTCTCCCCTCCCTTTTAAATAAAGCAGTTCACTTTTTTTTTGCAAAATTGAAAGAGGGTGATTATCTATGACCCTGGAAAATGTTCACTGATAAAATAAAGCTGTTTGCTTCACTTGAGACCACAGCCTTAGTTGCTAAAATCCACAACTATTAAAAGGTCTGCATGTTAATTATTGACAGTTAATACATGTGGGAATCATTACCATCTCTGCCTTAGATTCAGTTCAAAACTTGACAGGAGTAAAGGATGGTGGTCAGAGTATAATCACCCAATAGCTCAAAATTGGCAAACAAGATTTAGATCTTTACTGAGACCAAAGACTTTTTCTTACTAATCCAGCAGTCACATTTGAAATGTAGAAGTATCAACTGGTCCAATTATTTGATCCAAAAGTGCTGGTCTCCCATGCAGACGTTTTTTCAACCTGTAGAGAAATGGCCAGCAAATTGAGAATTAATATCTAGCCTTAATTCCTTTACCCACCCCTGACTCAAACGTAGATCTTATCACTTCAAGTTGAAAGACCAAGCCAAGACACAACCACCAAAGTCAAAGGAAACAAGTTTTGACAAAAAGAACATCTTTAACTTTGATACCTATTGCTCAACTAGATGATGGTCAGAAAAGTAGCTCTGGAATTAGAAGGTTTAGACACAGTGACCATATAGAAGAGAATACAAAGAGAAAAAAATTTGTCTGCAGTATCCTGAGAGAATATGATTCCTTTTATCCTATCCATAAAGAAGTAAAATGATGAAGGCAGGAAGGAAAAAATGTGCCCTCATTGGCTGAGTATTCTCATAAAGTGTGTGCTATTTGGAAGAAATTAACATACTGAGCTGGCAAGTGTTAAAAGGCAAATCTGAATACCGTACCCACTTTAGTATTTTAGTCCCACACCTACTTGTAAATCTGGCCAACATGTGTTAGGGGCTGAAAACTTTCTTCCCTTGCTGAATTCATGTAAAAATAATTGAATATTTGGGAACTTGATTTTTTTAAAAAGACAAGTTATTTTCCTACTGTGTGACTTCAAATATGAGTTTTAAGTTAATGGATTATCAAACCCAAAGAATTTGCATTTTCATTCTCAGTCCTACTTGTTCAGTGAAATGTTTTTCCCCAAGTTAAAAGAATTTAAGACGTTATTAAGTATGAATATACTGAGTTATAAAGGAGTCTGATAAAACAAGTTTCTTTCTTTCTTTTTTTTTTTTGCGGTACGCGGGCCTCTCACTGTTGTGGCCTCTCCCGTTGTGGAGCACAGGCTCTGGACGCGCAGGCTCAGCGGCCATGGCTCACGGGCCCAGGCGCTCTGCGGCATGTGGAATCTTCCCAGACCGGGGCATGAACCCGCATCCCCTGCATCGGCAGGCAGACTCTCAACCAATGCACCACCAGGGAAGCCCTAAAACAAGTTTCTTTTCATTTTGTGACCACAGTAAATTGCATCATTTATCATATGCCCCCTTTGCTTTGTTTGTTAAACAGAACAGAGTCAAATTTATGTTCTAACTAAAGATAAAGCAAAGCAAAGCAAAATTATAGCATCTTTTCCTGTACTAATCTCAATACAAATTGGCCTTGTTTTACTTCTTTCCTGATTTTATAGAACTTTTGTCTCAACTTGCAAAATAATATCTAATAAAAAGCCTCCCCTCTCCCCTTTTTTTAGAGAACTGGGAAGATTGCTAGATGAAGAGGTAAAGGTCTTTTACATCATGTTGAATTACCAACAACTAATGTTTCAGGTCAGCCTCAAGAAGCATCTTTAAAATTTTTTGAGAAGGTTTTTTTCTTCATGTGAAAACTCCTAAGAAAAGGCTTTATTGACTACGTCCACAAATTCTCTGCCCAAGTAACTGATTTAATTGAACGTTAAAAGTCCCATTTTAAAACTGATGATCCAAATGTAATCTCTTTTATCTGATTAATTAGCACAGTTCTTAGTTTTTACACTAATTAAAAACAGTTTATATTTAGAGCACGAAAAAGATGGATACAGATGAAAGTCTTTTTTCCCTAAGACTGTGAAGAGATTTAATATTAACTAGAATATGCAAAAGTTAGTGATTTCTTCAATATTATATTTATAGCAAAGCAAACATTTCCATTGTTTACTCTGTCATGTTCCCACCAACAGCTTTGTAAGCTAAGCTAATTTATCATATTTCTGTCTCTTAATCCTTCCACTAATTTGGAAATGTCAGTATTTGAGTTAATTTCCAAAAGGGTACATAAAGCCAATTTCAGCTTTTCCCCTAGAACAAAACTTTTTTCTAAGAGATGAGGCAATTATTCCCAGTTGAAAAACTTGAATTTTTTCCTGAGTCTTCTTAAAACCTTGAAAATGTATATATTTCTTATATCTTGATATTGGTCATTGCCATGGAACAAAATGTGGAACTCATCAACACAAATAATTGAATACATTGTAGTTGGTAAATTAATGAATGAATTTTTAGGCTGATTTACAAAACAACTACTATCTGACTCTCTTGCATATTTTACAAATAAATACCTGAGTTACTGATTTTTTTAAAGGTTTCCTCTGGAAGTCTGATATTAAGTAAAAATACCTGTAAGCTAAGAGGTTTGGACAGTTCATATGAAGGGGCCATGTCTTTCTTGTGGTCAAAGAAGACCCATTAGCCTTTTTAAGGCTACAAATTCCTCTTTAATTCTTCTCCCTGTATACACTATATCACAAGAAAACTTACCCTCTACCTCCTCCTTCAAAAATATTTCTCTCTCTTTTTTTTCTTTTCTATCCTATTCTTCCATACCTGAGAACTTGCTCTTAATGCATTAATGGATTAGGTTGGATGACTGTGATAATAGCTAAGGTTTACTGGGCACACACAGTGTTCTAAGCATGGTGATAACACAGTCTTCACAACTTTATGATAGTGATACTCTTATTATTCATATTTTGTAGGCAAGAAGATAGAAGCAAAGAGAGATTACATAACTTTCAAAGATCACAGAAACCTGATTCAAGTCTATAGGCTAAATACCCTATTTTATTGTCTCTCTTTGATTTCTCTTCTCCTCAGATACCCTGCCACTTTTGTCATTCGCTTGAGCTCTCTACAACCTATAGCCAAAGGACAAGTAGCACAGGGTCTATCCCTGAGACCCACTCCTGTGAGCCTAAGGACTCCCCTATCCAATTCTTATCTACTGCTCTAGTCCTATTTTCTATTTATCTTGAGAATGAATGAGAAATTTTAATGAAATTAAGTTATATAAAAATTTACATAAAAAAGAACAATTCCAATAAGTAGATTGTACTTATGTATAAATAGATAGTACAAAATTAGAAATTATGTCATATACAGTAAATTATCTGTTTTGAATCAGACCAGTGTATTTATAGAGGAGATGCACACCAAAGATAGGTAATGAATAAGACTCTACCTGGGGAAGTAAAAGGGTGAAAGTGTATTATTCAAAATTACTAAAACATTCAGTGGTATAACAGGACCATTTCATCTTCTGTTTTTGTGTATCCCACCCACATATATTCTGTTTCTGTGCTTTTTCCATCATACTATAATCCCTCTGTTTCTGCCTACACTCAGGTGCTTTCATCAAAGTGAATTTGCCTAACTTTGACATCATAGATATAAAGATTTTGCATTGCTTTTGACTAAAAATATAACAGAAACTAGACAACTCTTTCTGATTGGACTTGAGGTAATTAAAATGTCCCCAAATGTAACATTGTTAGAAGCCAAAAAATATGCAAGTAATACATATGTAATTCTAGGCAATGATTAACCCTCCAAGGACAACAGGCATGGTATATATATATGTAGTGACATTGTACATTATCCCTAGAACATTGTCTAACTTTTAATAAATATTTGTTGAGTAGATGAATTTAATAACCTTACATTTACCTAGCTTTTTTTCTGGTGATAATAACTGATCTGATTTAACCCCCAAAGATATATTGCTAATGTTGATTCACATTAGGAGAATTGGGATGACTAGTGATGCCATGAGTAGTAGTTATGGCTCTGGGCTCCCACACCTGGGTAGATACAACAAACATTTAAGAAATGAATATTTCTATATTTTGATACCTTGTCCAGTGTTTTTCAGAAAATAGAGCCCAAAAAACCACTATGTGCTCTTGTTTTTATTGAAGAATACATTTCCAGGAAAGTAGAAGTGGGGGAAAAAAGGAACTATGACCAGAAAGGATAGAGACCAAACAGAAAAGGCATTAGGGAACTGGTTGTTCTTCATAAAACCTACAGCTCATTGCTTGCCCTTCAATGATGTCTTCTTAGAAATTTATGAACTTCTGCCTTGTAGAATAATCCGTGGATGGGAGGAAGAAAAAGACATTCTTTTCCTGGGTTCCTGTTATGCTTGTCTGCTGTTTTCTCTCACTTGGAGTTGACTCTAATGATAGTTAGGCCATGCTTTCCAAGTTGTGTCATTAAGCCAGTTCCTTTTAGCCTAAGGTCTGTATTTTCTCCAAGTCCAGAAGTGATGGGAAGAGCCAGTAACACTGGGATCTAGTTTGTTGGTCTGGTACTAGTTATATATTATTGGCTCCTAGTTATATATTACAGTGTAACAAATTACCACAAAATTTAGTGGCTTGCAATAATCCACATTTATTATCTCAGATTAACTATGGATCAAGAATCCAGACGAACTTTAGGTGGGTCTCTTGCTTTAATGTCTCTTATAAGATTGTAATCAAGGAGGTGGCCAGGATTAGGGTCTCAGCAGAACATTTAACTGGGGATAATCCACTTCCAAGGTCACTTATATGGTTGTTGACAGCATTTAATCCCTCAAGAACAGTTTGACTGAAGGCCTCAGTTCTTTGTTGGCTATTGCCACATGGGCTCCCTAACATGGCCACTTTTTTCATCACAACCAGCAAGGGAGAGAATTTACAAGCGAGATGAAAGTCACAATTTATGAGCCTAATCACAAAGTGACATTCCATCACTTTTGCCATGTTCTGTTTGTTAGAATCAATTTACTGGGATAGTCCTCAAAGGGAGAAGATTTCACAAGGGTATGAATACCTGGATGTGGATATCACTGGGGGCCATTTTGGGGTTTGCCTGACACGGTACTAAAGAGGCTTCAATAAAAAATCAGCTAATATTTGAAAAAAAAATTTCCCAAAATGCATATTTTAAAGGTGGGAGGAAGATGTGGTAGATGTGATAATGGCTCCCCAAAGCTTTCCACTTCTTAATCTCTGGAACCTCTGAACACATCACACGGTAAGGGAGCAGTAGGATTGCAGATGGAATCAAGGTGGCTAATCAGCTGAAATTAAGATAGGAAGATTATCCTAGATTATCCACATGGGTCCAGTGTAATCATGAGGCCCTTAAAATATAGAAGGAGGGAGGCAGAAGAGTCAGTGTGGGGAATGGTACAGTGTGAGAAAGACTCACTCAGCCATTGCGGCATTTGAAGATACGATGGAACCACAAGGAATGTTGGCAGCCTCTAGAGGCTGAAGAAGGCAAGGAAATACTTTTTTCTTCCAAAGCCTTCAGAAGAAATGTAGTCCTTCAATACTTTGATTTTACCCTGGTGAGATCCATTCCAGAATCCAGACCTTCAGAACTGTAAGATAATATATTTTGTGGTTTTAAAGCACCAGATGTGTAGCAATTTATGAAGGCAGCAATGAGAAATTAATAGAGGTATTCTGCCATTTTACTATTTATTTCCATTAAATGAAGCAATATAAACATATATATATAGGTTTATGATTAGGTAAAAATATATTTGTATATATGAGCGTATATATTTGTATGAGTGATATGAGTAATTAAGGCTAGATTGGACAGAAAATATAGTCAAAGTTTGTGTAGATTTGACAATTTTGAAAAAAAAAGTTCTTAAAGCACACTGTATACCAAGTGTAACCCACAGTGCCTAATATTAAGTCACTAAGATTAACAATTAATATTTGATTTTAGTTTTTTCCTGAGAAAGCAAACTTTTAAATGGTGAAAATTACATTTGTTGGATTATTACCTTTGATAACATGATAAAAATTTGGGTCTTTCAACCTCATCTCAGTAGGAACATAGGTTTTAATCACTGCTGCAGCCTTTCGGGGATGCACTTCACCTAAATATGGTTACTGTGTTAATGATTTTTATTCAGCAGCAAATCAGAAAAAAAAAAAAGGCCTGCTTTCTAGTACATTTCTATTTGCTGCATTTCTCTAGATTTAAAAATTTCTATTAACTTATTATCACCATCCCGATTCAGAGACTTGTAAGTGTTATGTGCAAATGTGATACAACGTCTTAGACTCGTTTTAAGGGGAATACCATATGTTATTAATAGCAAGTAGTAACTGACAGCGTATATTGTACATTGGGGATTAGATTTGATTTACAAAGCTCAAGAACTCCAAACAAAATGTGTGGATTTATAGCGTTTGGGTATTGAGCCATGGTTATAAATTTATATGATACTCCAAGGGGACTTTTTTCTCATATAAAACATCCATGAAATTTTCAAGAAAAGTTCTAGCACTCTTGGATTATGAGCAACACTACCTCAGGGTATTGTAAAAGTTAATTACAAGTATCATAATTAAGAATACAATGAAATAATTTTATTGAAATTAAATTTATATCTGATACTGTACAGAATGACAAATTTCTCACTATCTTTTAACATAATAATGCCCTTATATGTTAATTTATGGATTTTAAAATTTAACACAAAATGAATAAAGTTTTCTAAAACCATAATTTTGTTAGTAGCTAGTACTCGTGTTTTCCTTTTGCTTTGAGCTCAGTAAGATTTGTATATATAAAGAGAGTCATAGAATATCAGACTTTGATGAAACTTTAATGATCAAACAAATGTGCTCATTTTTCAATTATGAGACCAAGTGTTGTAGAAATTATAAAAGGTACACAAATTTACATAGCAAGTTACCAATAGAGCCAAATATATATCACGGCTCTTAGCTCCCAAGCTAAGACTCTTTTCATTTTTTATTGCGTATGATCACATCACCTGACCATCTGAAGCCATTGATGAGGATCCAGTCTCACTAATATAGAATATTATCTATTAGAAACAATTTTTATAGAACAACTTTATTTTTAGTGTAATCCCACTATAGGAAAAAAAAAAAAAAAAACCTCCTATGTTAAATATCTTTTAAAGAAACCCACAGGAAAGTCAGGTGTATCCAGCTTTGATTGGGACAATCCTAATTTGTTCCTATGATCCCAGCCTAAATACTAGGAGTTCTTACTTTCTCAACTAAGTAGGATCCAAGCCATCAGCTAAGTGTTGGGGTAGAGTTGTGATAAAGATAAAGAAAGGATAAAGTAGTGTTTATATATAATAAGAAAGTGAGCTTCCTAAGGGCATAGTGTAAGATCAGCAGGCAGTGTTGAATAGTAAATTGAGCTATATTATCACTTATTTAAAATTAAAACAGTGAAACTGATTGCATGACTTTTTTAGAAGATAGTTGACTTCGACTGTGATTGGAGTTCACCAGTTATGTGTAATGGTAAAAGAAAGGGGCTAGTCAATTCAGAAGGTTTGCAAAATATCTGCAAATGAAGCACCTGAGACAGGATTAACCTCCAAAATATACAAGCAGCTTATGCAGTTTAATATCAAAAAAACAAACAACCCAATTCAAAAATGGGCAGAAGACCTAAATAGACATTTCTCCACAGAAGATATACAGATTGCCAACAAACACATGAAAGAATGCTCAATATCACTAATCATTAGAGAAATGCAAATCAAAACCACAATAGGTATCACCTAACACCAGTCAGAATGGCCATCATCAAAAAATCTGCAAACAATAATTGCTGGAGAGGGTGTGGAGAAAAGGGAATCCTCTTGCACTGTTGGTGGGAATGTAAATTGATACAGCCACTATGGACAACAGTATGGAGGTTCCTTAAAAAACTACAAATAGAACTACCATATGACCCAGCAATCCCACTACTGGGCATATACCCTGAGAAAACCATAATTCAAAAAAAGACGTGTATCACAATATTCACTGCAGCACTATTTACAGTAGCCAGGACATGGAAGCAACCTAAGTGTCCATCAACAGATGAATGGATAAAGAAGATGTGGCACATGTAAACAATGGAATATCACTCGGCCATAAAAAAAAAAACAAAACTGAGTTATTTGTAGTGAGGTGGATGGACTTAGAGTGTGTCATACAGAGTGAAGTAAGTCAGAAACAGAAAAACAAATACTGTATGCTAACACATATATATGGAATCTAAAAAAAATTAATAAATGGTTCTGACGAACCTAGGGGCAGGACAGGAATAAAGACGAAGATGTAGGGCATGGACTTGAAGACATGGGAGAGGTAAGGGTAAGTTGGGATGAAGTGAGAGTGGCATGAACATATATACACTACCAAATGTAAAATAAATAGCTAGTGGGAAGCAGCCACATAGCACAGGGAGATCAGCTGGTGCTTTGTGACCATGTAGAGGGGTGAGATAGGGAGGGTGGGAGGGAGACGCAAGAGGGAGGAGATATGGGGACATATGTATACATATAGCTGATTCACTTTGTTATACAGGAGAAACTAACACAACATTTTAAAGCAGTTATACTCCAATAAAGATGTTAAAAATAATAATAGTAAACATTTAATGCACTGCCAAGAAAAGGAAAAAGAAAAATGAGATTTTACATGGTCTCAAAGCACTTATTACAATGGGAAGATGGGTTGGGGAAACAAGTCACTTTACAATGGAGAAACCTACCAGATACCTTCTTAATCAAGTAACCCAAGTTAACATTATAACTTCAGGGCCAAATAGACATTGAGAGTCATCTGATAGAATGAAATGGGAAGAATGTGGTATCATATTTGTGATAATTTGGCCAATGACGAAGAGCCTGGATTTAATCATGAGAACACTCCATAAATACACACAGAGATATTCTACAAAATTAGTGCTTTGTATTAAAAATGTTGTGGTCGGGCTTCCCTGGTGGCGCAGTGGTTGAGAGTCCGCCTGCTGATGCAGGGGACGCAGGTTCGTGCCCCGGTCCGGGAAGATCCCACATGCTGCGGGGCGGCTGGGCCCGTGAGCCATGGCCGCTGAGCCTGCGCGTCCGGAGCCTGTACTCCGCAACGGGAGAAGCCACAACAGTGAGAGGCCCGCGTAGTGCAAAAATAAAAATAAAATAAAATAAAATGTTGTGGTCATGACAGCCAAGAAAAGCTGAGTAAATATTACAAATTGAAGGAAACTAGAAAGACATAATAGGTGAGGGCAGTATTGTGATCCTGACTTGGATCCTTCTGTTGGAAAACAGAACAAAACATTATTGGGACAATTGAAGGGTCTTTGTGTGATGCGTGTGTCGAAGTTCTTTGTATTATTCTTGCAACTGTTTATTAAGTAAGCTCATTGTGTATATGAGTGTATTTATACACTCTAATGGATATATAAATATAAGGAATTTCAATGAGTTTGGAAAATAGTCATTCTGTATTGCTATACTTTCTATGTTCTAAGTTTGAAACTTTGATCATTTAGGCCATATAGAAAAAAACTTCAGAAAGCATAAAATGTGTTTTTGCATTTTAAAAAGTTTGTGATAAAAAATTCAAACATGCAAAAGTAGAGCTATTTTAAAATTAACTAACTCGCACATTTTTCTTTTAATTTCAGGCAAAAAAATAAACATGGCAAACTTGTTCCTTTTTCTTTTTTTCCAAGCTACTGGTTCATTTATTTTAAACTTTAAAACACTTTCAAACTTACAGAGAATTGCAAGAATGAAAGAGCTTGAGAGAGAATATGTGTGGTTTATACTCAGAAAATAAACACTCTTTTTGAGAAATAGGTTCCTCTGTGGTAGAGTGTTAAAGCTGGCCATAGCTCCCTTATATGACTAGGTTGCTGTGTGTGCTATATTGTGCTAAATGGAATTTTACCAACCTGAGATAATCTCTGCATCTCTCTGCATAATTTTATACTGAGAATAACTTTGGCACATCATACCATGATTTACAAGAGCTCCTTCCACTGTAAAATCTGATACCTAGCTTTTTATGAGTAACTCCTAGACTCAGCCTATTATAAGTTCATTCAACATGCCCCTGGAAATGGAAGATAACTCTATGTTACATTTTATGATGGTGTTTAATCTCACCTATGACCTCAAAAACTCAGACTTGTACTGTTTAGAAAATTGAGTTGAAAGCAGATCCTCTTTTATTATGGCAATAATCACATACCACATATTAAGGACCTGGTGAGTACTAAATAATTTGATATTAACACTGGTGTTCTTTCTTCTTGCATTTGGTAAAGTGCTTTAAGTACTGCATTATTTTGTTTTAAATAACCTCCGTCGTATATATACAGCTAATCGGGTAAACTTTCAGGACCAAATATTTTCCCTGAATAATGATATAAAGTAGTTAGTATCTGTACCAAATGCAAACCTATTCGTTTTTACTATACTTTTTTTTTTTTTTTTTTTTTTTTTTTTTTTTTTTTTGCGGTACGTGGGCCTCTCACTGTTGTGGCCTCTCCCGTTGCGGAGCACAGGCTCCGGACGCGCAGGCTCAGCGGCCATGGCTCATGGGCCCAGACGCTCCACGGCATGTGGGATCTTCCCGGACCGGGGCACGAACCCGTGTCCCCTGCATCGGCAGGCGGACTCTCAACCACTGTGCCACCAGGGAAGCCCTTTACTATACTATTTTTATGAGTCTAATTTAGTTGCTACTTAGTGCAAGCCAGAAACCGACAAGCCTTTGAAGACTACTCTTCCTCTTTTGTTCTCCATATCCAATTAATTATTAGTTTGCCAATACCCTTGCTTCAATCTCTATAATATGATTACATCTTTATATTCCATAAAATGTTCAGTGGCTCGCCATAATTTAGCAAATAAACACTAAATATTTTTAAATGGTGTTACAAGGCCTTTCATGATTTTCACCTATCACTTTCTCCCAGTTTCACCCCTTGTAACCAACACTTGCTGATTCTTAGTTGCAGTGGGTCTTTCATACTGCATGCCTTTTGTATAATCTACTTCATATACCTGGAAGTCAGCACTTCCTTCAGCTCCCTCCCCTCCATGTCTGCCCTTCAACCCATGAAGTGCCTCCCCATCAATCAAGATACAGCTTTTAGGCACCTTCTCTTTTGCTAGCCTTACTTGACCTACCTATGAAATTTGATTATGTTTCCTTGGTAAGCACCTCTCTTTTAATAATTGTCTCACAATATTGGAATAGTGTGTGTTTATACTTTTCCCTCCATTATATGTCTAAGCTTCTTGAGGACAAAAAAATCATTTCCAAATTATCTTTTTGTTTCCAGAAAAAAATGAAGTGTTTTACCAAGCTTGGTGTTTTCATAGTTTTGTTTTCTAACATATTTTTTGTTTTTCCTTTCTAAAATATGTATTATTGTTAATAAAGTTACTGCATGGTACTGTTGCAGATCTGTTTCTTCTCTCCCACTTTTTGACTGCTCAGTACTTATTGAAGACATAGGGTAGCCCAGGAACGTTATAAATATTTATGGAAGATAAGGAATTTTATTTCATCTTTAAATGTTTTTTAGATGATTATTTGTGCTCAAAATGAATTGAATATTATTTAACTAAAATAGTGTTTTAATGAGAATCATTTTCTGTCAATTATTGTTCAGAAGGAAGAGATATTGGGGACTAGAAAAATCAGCTAAAAATGTCTAGCAACATAAGAAGGATGATATCATTAGGATCATACAAGGGTTCTGACAGTGGAAAGAAGCAAATACAAGATCAAAAGATGAGAGCAAAAAAAAATGAATTGTCTTCTAGAGTCAAATCTTGAGATTAAGAAAAAAGAAAAAAAATTCAAGTGTCAAATGGTGTCAAAAACACCTGAGTAAATGCGAGGAGGTACGTTTAACCATCATCGTCTTCCTTTTATTACATTCTCTCTGGAACCGGAGAACCTGAGGCTTTTTTGCCTTTTGCGCTACTCTCATAAGCACAAATCTGTAGGAATATCAATTTTTTCATATTAAGTGGCTTCTTTGTTGCATCTGATACAAGGACTGAAAAAATAAATCCAATTCTACAAAGAGAGTTGCACATTATTTAAATTAAATCAAACCACTGCATCACTGTTTATAATGAGGTCTGTGACAACGCATTCTGTGCAGAATGTATGATTGACTTACTTTTGTATGATATCAGGTGACTAGCCCAGCTAGAGCAGAGTCTTCACAGAGTGAACTGCGATGAAACTAGAGGCCACAAACATATAAAATAAACTTTCAGTTCTAAGAAGATGAATATAAATGGCCCTATGAGGCTCTTAAACACACTCACCATTTCACATTTTTTTCTTGCCTTATTCCCTGTGTAATATGAATATTATATTAATAGCTACAGGGTTGTAAATGTATCATGTAGGGCCAAGAATACAAACTCAAAAGAATGAAAAATGCAAGAATTAAAGAAAAATATATATTTAAATCCCTTTTCTATTACAATACTGCTTTGCTCACTTTCATTAAAACTCAAGCCATGCTGCTAGCTATAAGCCAGAGACAATATATTTATTTAAATATGACAGTATATCATTTAAATAAAATTGTACTGAAGAATTAATGCATACCTTGACCTGTTTACAAGAACAAATCTTCTTTTGAGCTATGGTTGTAGGGCTAATAGGTACAAAATAAAGTACTTTTCAAATTAAAATACATTATAATGTTGTAGCATATTATTAAGGAAGGTGATTACATATGTATCCATTCTTAAGCCTTAATACAAAATTTTATTTTAGAGTTCATGTCATGCATCTCAAGTATTAATATGATTGCCAATAACAATAGTATTGGGTATTTCAGGAAATTTATCCCCCTGTGCAATACATACCTTTTTCATTGAAATCTCTGGAGTGTTAAAATAAGAATATGGTATATTTAGGTAATAGTGGTTACTACTCAAAAACAATTGTCAAATATTAAATACATGGAACAACATAAATGTATTTTTGAAGATTTTTATTTCCTATGTGGGTATCTATCCATCTAACTGAGTCTGCTTTTTTCAAAGTATATGAATGTGTGTACTGATAGTTTCTTTAAAAAAACAATTCTTGAAGGTTTGAAACAGTTGTAAGTTGAAGTTCATGAATTCTTATAAAGTGTCAGAGTTACAGTATCATATGTATGGCCTCTGTCAATTTTATTTCCTTTGTGCCTTAACCAGTATGGATCAAGAATCTTCTTTGATATTTATCTAAAACAAATGTAGATCATATAGTTCCTTTTAACAGGTTTCATGAGCATCTTAATTTACTTTTATACAATTTTATTAACAAAGGAATGCATTTTTAAAGTTATTAAGTATCATATTAATTTTGGGTAAAAGATAAACAAAACAACCCCCAAAAACCCTCCTATCAAAATCTACTTAATTTTATATGTTAGAAAAATTAAATGTCTTCTTTTGTAGTACTTCAAAAGTTTTGAAGTAAGTCTTCTTCCTTCACTCCAGAGAGATTATTTCTGAGAAAATGGAATGGGTATGAAACCCAGTGATAAGTAATCTAAAGTATTGGTGTGAAAGAACACTATTCTGAGAGAAATACTACCTTTGTGGGAACTAGAGTAGAAATAAGACAATTTTTTTCAGAGAGGACACAATATCTAGGTAATTAAATCTAAAATATATACAGTATATATTTTTTCACCATTATATTAAGACCATTTATTGTGTTGGCCTAAAGGTTCCTTTGGTCTTTAAGTAAAAATAAAAGACACATTTTTCATTTTCACCAAGAACTTTATTGAACAACGTATTCACCGTTTTGTTCCACTACCTTCTGCCATTTTTCAGACAACTTCATAATTCCATCTTCCTAAAATTTTTATCTTTTTGACCAAAGAACTGTTCTAGGTACCTCTTACAGTCTTCCAGGGAATTGAAATTTTTCCATTAAGAGAATTTTGTAAAGACTGAAATAAATGGAAATCCGAAGGTGCAATGCCTGGTGAATATGGTGGATGAATCAGAACTTCCCAGCCAAGCTGTAACAGTTTTTGCCTGGTCATCAAAGAAACATGCAGTTTTGCATTATCCTCATGGAAGATTGTGCATTTTCTGTTGACTAAATTCTGGATGCTTTTTGCCGAGTGCTGCTTTCAGTTGGTCTAATTGGGAGCAGTACTTGTTGGAATTAATCGTTTGGTTTTCCAGAAGGAGCTCATAATAGAGGACTCCTTTCCAATCCCACCATATACACAACATCACCTTCTTTGGATGAAGACTGGTCTTGGTGTGGTTGGTGGTGGTTCATTTTGCTTGCTCCATGATCGCTTTCGTTCCACAGTATCCACTTTTTCATCCCCCATCACAATTTGTTTTAAAAATGGAACAGTTTCATTATGTTTCAGTAGAAAATCACAGGTGGAAATATGGTCAAGAAGGTTTTTTTTCGCTTAACTTACGTGGAACCCAAACATCAAAGCGATTAACATAACGAAGAGTGTGAAAATGATTTTCAACGCTTGATTTGGATATTTTGAGTATGTTGGCTGTCTCCCGCGTGTTATAACATTTATTGTTCTCAACTAATGTCTCAGTTTGATCGCTATCAACTTCAACTTGTCTACCTGACCATGGAGCATTGTCCAGCGAGAAATCTCCAGCACAAAACTTTGCAAACCACTTTTGACACTTTTGATCAGTCACAGAACCTTCTCCATACACAGCACAAATCTTTTTTTGTGTTTCAGTTGTGTTTTTACCTTTCTTGAAATAATAAAGCATAATAAGCTGAAGTTTTTTTCTTCCTTCAATATTAAAATGGCTACACAAAAATTCACCAATTTTGATTTTTTTTTAAATGCACCCTGATATGACAGCTTTCACAATACAATCTAACAAAATTGTTTCGAATGAAGTTAAAGACAGCTAAGTGCTACTAGAGCCATCTTACAGAAAAAAACGAATGAACCTTTTGGCCAGCCCAATATTTACAGTTACTTCACAGCGTTTATCTTCTCTGTGTTGATTGAAAATGCAATTTTTTAAGAGAAGGGAGCTAAGCCTAAGATGGCTGAGAATCCAGGCCTTGGGGTCAATAATGAGGGTTAAAACATTCAGTAGAATAGTAGGACTAGGGCCCTTAGTAACAACTGAGGACGAAACAACAACCATATAGGAAGCAAAAAGATACTTCCCATCAGGTAACTAAATCTCCCAGTGAAAGATTGTAGCAGAAGATGTCATATTTGAAGAAGTTATCCAGAAGACTAGTTCCTTTTTCTATGGTAAGACCAATTTCTTTTATTTTTTTCTTCAGTTGATTTTAAGGTTTTTGCTCTAAGGTGTCTAGCTTGAAAATAGTGCTCTGAAAGGTTTTAGATGACACATTATACTTGATTGACACTTTCCTCAAAATTACCTATTAATCCATGTAACTACTGGTCTCAAATTTATTAGTACAAATTGGCTCCAAACGCAGAGCCATTAAGGCCAGGGACCATGTTTTAAGCATTGCTGTATTGCTACTACTGAAAATAGTGGATGGCACATCTCAGGGTCTAAGGCACCATGCATCAAATGGTAGTAACCCGGAGTCCATTCACTTTTTCTTTTAAATTTATTGATGCATAATTGATTTATAATGGGTTTATTTCTGCTGTACAGCAAAGTGATTCAGTTATACATACATATACATTCTTTTTCATATTCTTTTTTAAATTTTTAAAAAAATTATTTATTTTATTTATTCATTTTTGGCTGCATTGGGTCTTCATTGCTGTGTGCGGGCTTTCTCTAGTTGTAGCAAGCAGGGGCTTATTGCGATGCGCGGGCATGGGCTTAGTGCAGTGGCTTGTGTTGTTGCGGAGCATGGGCTCTAGGTGCACAGGCTTCAGTAGTTGTAGCACATGGGCTCAGTAGTTGTGGCTCTCAGGCTCTAGAGCGCAGGCTCAGTAGTTGTGGCACCCGGGCATAGTTGCTCTGCAGCATGTGGGATCTTCCCGGACCAGGGCTTGAACCCATGTTCCCTGCATTGGCAGGCAGATTCTTAACCACTGCACCACCAGGGAAGTCCCTTCTTTTTCATATTCTTTTTCATTATGTTTTATCAGAGGATATTGAAGATAGTTCCTTGTGCTATACAGTAGGACCTTGTTGTTTATCCATCCTATATATAATAGTTTGCATCTGCTAGTCCCAAACTCCCAATCCTTCCCTCCCCCCCCCCTCCCTCTTGGGAACCAGAAGTCTGTTCTCTATGTCTGTGAGTCTGTTTTTGTTTCATAGACAAGTTCATTTGTGTCATATTTTAGATTCCATATATAAGTAATATATGGTATTTGTCTTTCTCTTTCTGACCTACTTCACTTAATATAATAATCTCTAGATCCATCCATGTTGCTGCAAATGGCATTATTTCATTCTTTTTTATGGCTGAGTCCATTCCCTTTTGTTCCTTCTTTTTCATCTAGGAACTTTTCTATCTTCTTATATTCTATGTTATTCTTAGAGTTCCCAAAGTGTTACATATGCTCAAGGATATCCTCTATGCTAAACTGGAGCATTCCCTTTGCATTTTTGTTAGGTGTTATCACCTCTGTTGTATACTCCCATATTTTGTCACCTAGATTCTGACAGACATCATGTTCATCACTTGTTAAAGAACAGAATCTCCCATTAGGCACCTTATCACTGCCAGATATTGCCAACACTAAAAGAAGTATCCTACCTAGAAATACCAAAGCAGACAAAGACATATAAATTAAAACTTTCATCTTTTTAACCAGGTGGCCCCATTATTTAGATCTTTCCCTCCCTATAAAACCCATAATCCTTAATAAATAGTAGGTTATCAAGAATGACAGGAAGAGCAATCATCTAGCCATTTTCACAACATAAAGATGATAGATTTTGATATTTCCTAATGATCTTATCTTCTTGTGGAAGTTTAGTTTCTTATAACATATAGCACTTGCTAATTAAATTAGTTTAGGGAATATCTTCTGACAGTTTAGAAAGAAGGTTGAAAATCAGATCAGCATTTTTAAAACTGGTGTTGATTTGATACATGATAATAGCTGCTAGAACTTAATTTTATAGAAGGTAATAAATTGTCATTTAAAAAAATACTCTTTGGTGAAATATGTTTGTGAAACACTGTATTATTATATATCTCCCTCCTGAATATTCAAAGTGAACATAGATAAAGCAGTGGTTCTAAGATTTCCTACACCAAAAACATCTATTGACTTTTAACACAGCATTTTTAAAACTTACTTGAGTACGGAAAATACTTTTGAATCACTGTTTCATGGAATTGATATTAGCAAATTTTGGCTTAAAATGATGATGAATATGCTCAACAATGGCTAACAATAAAAACATGAAATCAAAATTATACAATTTCTACATATAACCCAGAGAAAGGTAAAGATTCACATTTTAATTTTCTAAAGTTTACAAGTATAACAAAAGGGCTCTCTCCATAAAATTGAAGAATTGGAAAGAACTATGTATGTCTTGTAGAAGAACACAGCATAAAGAGAAAAGTCAAGGTACATTTAATATAGATCTTTGTCCCTATTGGTTGTTTAAAAACACACATTTCATCTGAATACTCTTTTCTAGAGATCAGTACAACATACCAAAAATAAGGAGGTAAATTGACTCTCTTAGCATTTACAAGAGGATAAGGAGAATATATAGAATTTTATTAGTTTTTTTTAATCAACACTGAAGATGGATTGAAAAGTATGAACAAAGACTAAAGGCCAAGAAAGAACAGAAATTATTTGGATTTTGTCAAAAGAGCGGGGCAGAAAATGGAATCAGTAGTAGAAACCTGGAGAGTTAGTGAAACTCAGGTCATGTAAAGTCTTGTTTACCATCCAGAGGTATTTGTTCTTCATTGTCAAGGCCATGGTAAGAAACTCGGGGGGTTAGTAGAAGGGCATCATCATATTGATTTGTAGAAGGATCACACTGAATGCATCAGACTTTAGTGCACAAAGGTAACCACTGAGACAGGAATTGTGGTTTGAGTGATGCTGAGGTATGGTTAAAGTGAGCAGTTGTGGGAATAAGGGAACAGTCAGATTTGAGTTAGTGACTGGATGGATGATAGTACTATTGATGAAGATAGAGTTAGGATGTGGAACAAATATAAGGTGAAGGGGGAATATGATATCCAGTAAGGTCAGGTTCAGCTTTTAGTATCTTGTAAAAAATACAGATATGACCTGTCATCAGATATATGTGAGTATCTTGAAAGCAAGGTGAGAAATATAGGGTGCAGATACAATATTAAGATAGCTAATGCAAAAGCAGCATGTGTCTGCACAGGTAAAAAGCTAGCAGAGACAGATGGTGATATTGAGAAGGAACCATCACAGAAAGGAGAACCAGAGCATAAAGATATCAAGAATAGAGGAATATTCTAGAAGGTGTATTGTGAAGCAACCTCAACAAAGGGATCAAGTACAGTCAGTTCAGCAAAAGTTAGTTGAAATTGGCAATTAGAAATTCATTGCTACTTTGTATAAAGTATTCTGATATTGAAGTAAAGAAAAATTAAGTTGCAGGCCATGCTGAACTAGCTCAGGGCTTTCCAAACACCAGGTCCCCTTATGTTCCTCTGCCTCAAGGCTGAGGTGGCCTGAGCCCGAGTGGCATTGGTGATCAACATCAGTGCAGTCTGGGGGCTGCAGGACGTGCTGAGGACCCACTTGAGACCTAAGGGCACCATGAAGATGCTTGTTTCTGATACTGGAGACATCAAGCTCACTAAAGATGGAAAAGTGCTGCTTCATGAAATGCAAATTCAACACCCAACAGCCTCCTTAATAGCCAAAGTAGCAACAGCTCAGGATGACAAAACTGTCAATGGTACCACTTCCAATGTCCTAATCATTGGGGAGCTCCAGAAGCAAGAAGATCTCTACATTTCTGAAGGTCTTTAGCCCAAAATGATTACAGAAGGATTTGAAGCTGCAAAGGAAAAGACACTTCAATTTTTGGAACAAGTCAAAGTAAGCAAAGAGATGGACCAGGAAACACTTATAGATGTGGCTAGAACATCTCTACATACTAAAGTTCATGCTGAACTTGCTGATGTCTTAACAGAGGCTGTAGTGGACTCCATTTTGGCCATTAAAAAACAAGATGAACCTATTGACCTCTTCATGGTTGAGATCATGGAGATGAAACATAAATCTGAAACCTATACCAGCTTAATCAGAGGTCTTGTTTTGGACCATGGGGCACAGCATCCTGATATAAAAAAGAGGGTAGGGCTTCCCTGGTGGCGCAGTGGTTGAGAGTCCGCCTGCCGATGCGGGGGATGCAGGTTCGTGCCCCGGTCCAGGAAGATCCCACATGCCACGGAGCGGCTGGGCCCGTGAGCCATGGCCGCTGAGCCTGCGCATCCGGAGCCTGTGCTCCGCAACAGGAGAGGCCACAACAGTGAGAGGCCCGTGTACCAAAAAAATAACAAAAAACACCAACAAAAATAAGAGAGTAGAAGATGCATACGTGGGATAACTATTGTGTGAAGAAACAGCTTCTTCACTCCTGCACTGTGATTGCCTCCAACATTCCACTAGTTGATGAGATCATGAGAGCTGGAATGAAGTCTCTAAAAGGTTGAATTGAAGTTTCCCTTGTATCATGAACACTCCACAGAGTGATCTAAGAATATAGCTATGGAATTTTTATCCAAGCTTCAGATGATTTTCAAAGGATTTTCTTTTCTTTTCCCATATAAAAAAAGGAGATAACACTGGCACTTATTCAGATTCTGAAGTTCTGAAATTATAATTACAGTTTTGTTTTTTGTTTTGTTTTGTGGTATGCGGGCCTCTCACTGTTGTGGCCTCTCCCGTTGCGGAGCACAGGCTCCGGATGCGCAGGCTCAGCGGCCATGGCTCACGGGCCCAGCCGCTCCGCGGCATGTGGGATCTTCCTGGACCGGGGCACGAACCCATGTCCCCTACATCGGTAGGCGGACTCTCAACCACTGTGCCAGTATTTTTTACATTGCACTTCAGTGTATACATATACAGAGGCCATACTTACCCAATAAGCAGGACATTTTGCATTAGCTTCAGTGATATAAAAATACATACAGTATTTTTTAAATTGCACTTCAGTGTATACATATACAGAGGCCATACTTACCCAATAAACAGGACATTTTGCATTAGCTTCAGTGATATAAAAATACATACAGTATTTTTTAAATTGCACTTCAGTGTATACATATACAGAGGCCATACTTACCCAATAAACAGGACATTTTGCATTAGCTTCAGTGATATAAAAATACATGTTAGGTAAGCATATGTTATCTCCCTTGTTATTAAACATTCCTTGAAAAACAAAAACAGAAACAAAAAAAAGGAAAATTAACTTCCAATAAATTTAGGTAATGACCTTCCAGATTAAGTACTTTTTATAGATTTTTTTTTTGATGAGCTTTCTATAGAATTAACTGAAATTTAGTTTCTAGGGTTACAAAATCTTCTGATATAGGAAAGTTTAGAAGATAAATTTTTCATTTATCTTTGTTATTTTGGTGAACAAAACTGGAACTGTTAGGCAAAATTAGAAATGTTAATTTAGAAGAAAATTACCATAGAAAACTTCTTGTTCAGCCTTTTATTTTTACAGATTAGGAAACTGATGGATGGTGATGTGGTGGAAATGGAAAACACACCTAACTTAAGTTGTCTTAATTAACTAACCCTCCTTTGAGACAGGCTATAATCTAGTATTAAAATGTTTAAGAAATATGTGTTTTTAATTCTGTTCACTGACACAAAGAGATTTGCCTCAACTCTGTAATAAAAATTGCATTTAATCATGACACTCTGTTGACATTTACAAAGGTGTCATCAAATAGGTAATTGAACTTAATTTTTTTCATGCTTTAATGTCATGGTGACAGTCTCAGTTGCACAGTGTGTAATAAAAATTAGAGATTAGAACTATTTTTTTTCTGAATTTTTGTTCCTTCCAACCAAGTGATATCAAAACAAATTAAAAAATAGAAAAATCACTACTACTGACTTGTAATAAATCTGGGCTTTATTTCTTTGTATTACTTTCTACTCGGAGTGATTTTTCTTTAGTGGAAACAAGAAACAATAAAAATAAAAAGGATAGTCTTTCCCTGGAGTACCCAAAAAGAGCAATTCACTGGTGACCACTGTAAATTGCTTCAGTAAAATAAAGGATATTGATTCATTGGCACCACACAATGAGTGAGTGAGGACTTACAGCTGCAAAATGCTGGGAAGAGTTAGGTGATACGATATAAGGAGAATAAGATCAGTAGTAAAATGGAGTAAGGGAAAACACTAATATAATATTCTGTGGTGTAAAACTTCAGACCTGATGCAATATTTTAAAAGTAGCATGATTGGACTTCCCTGGTGGTGCAGTGGTTAAGAATCCACCTGCCAATGCAGGGGATATGGGTTCGAGCCCTGGTCCGGGAAGATCCCACATGCCACAGAGCAGCTAGGCCCGTGAGCCATGGCCGCTGAGCCTGTGCGTCCAGAGCCTGTGCTCCGCAACAGGAGAGGCCACAACAGTGAGAGGCCCGCGTACCGCGAAAAAAAAAAAAAAAAAGCATGATTAAAAAATATGCACTATAGATAACATAAAGTGCAACAGTAAGCCAAACACAAAGGGAGAAAATGTATCCAAAATCAGCAGACCAAAAATAGAAAAGGATTACAGTTATGAGAATTGAGAATGAAGAGAGAAGCTGAGCTGAACAAGACTGACAGCAAAAGGATAATGAGAGGTGAAAAAGTTGAGAGGCAGTGCAGAGGGAAAGCAACAAGCTAACAAGACAGAAGGGAGGAAGCTGGTTGCAGAGTAATCAAAGAGTAGCAGCTGTATGATGACAGGAAAGATTGACAGTAAATCACACAAAAGGCAAAGGGGAGAAACCATCAGTCGGAAACACTGGTTGATGTAGGAGGGGGAAATGTTGGGTTTGTTTGAAAACAAACCAATCTTTCCTCTAGTAGTGGAGAGACAAACAATATCATGTGTTTCTTAAGGGTTTGCTGCACTGATACATTAAACTTGGTGTCAAACTTCAGTAAAATGCACATTTAGAAAATATAGTTATGAGCATATCTGGCATTTATTTTTGTGCATCTGTAAGATTTTGGTGTGTTTATTACTCAGCTCTACTAAGGAAGCCATGAGTTTCAAGGTAGTTGAATGGGGAATTTGAAATTTGTAAGCATGTAAAAATGATTAGGTACAGTATAGAATGAACACTTAATCAGTTAAATTTCCCCAAAGTAAAATAGTTTTGACAGAGCTACTAAATTAAATCTGAACCCAAGAGGTCAGTTCAATTAGATTAGTCTGCTTCTGGTTCAGACTGGGCATGAGAGAAGGTTACAGATGACACTTTCAAACCTTAAATGAGTCCGGTTCATCTGATGGAGTTGACTACTTTGTCCTGGTGGAATTCTCTCTTTTCATGGCTTGTATCACACTGTTATTTTGTTGTTTTAATTTTTTTTTTAACTCCTTCCCACTCCTACCTCCTTCATCTCACTCTCTATATATGGAGGTATTTTCAACCCACTGTCTTTATATTCTCTGCTCTTCAAGCTCATCTACTTTTAGGAATGCAGTACTTAATCTAGGAAAATAACTCCAAACTCTGTATCACTCACTAGCTGTGAGCTTCCTCTAGATTTTCCCACAGAGTAGTGGGAAATTTCACTTTTCTACTTTGCTGTCTTGGCCACAATATAGCTTATTCTGAGTTTATTTTCCTTCACATTTTTTTTTCTATTTATTCTGTATTCTATTTTTACCCTTTTTTTTTTCTCCTTCTGTTAATGACACAAGTGTCATCTCAACTGCCCAGACTTGAAACCTTGGAAAACTTTTCCTTCACCTTACCCCTCACAAGTCATGGGTTATAAGGCCTTTCAATTCTCCACGGTAATGCCACATATGACTCATTCATGCATTCATTGAGCAAAATTCAAACTATTATTTTCTATGTAATTTTGATCACTACCTAGTAGCTGGAATATTGTTTCAAATGTCCCGTCCACATACATTACCCGTTGAATTTTCTAGTGATGAAAAATAAAAAATAAAATATAGCAGGGCTTCCCTGGTGGTGCAGTGGTTGAGAGTCCACCTGCCGATGCAGGGGACGCGGGTTCGTGCCCCGGTCTGGGAAGATCCCACATGCCGCGGAGCGGCTGGGCCCGTGAGCCATGGCCACTGAGCCTGTGCGTCCAGAGCCTGTGCTCCGCAGTGGGAGAGGCCACAGCAGTGAGAGGCCCGGGTATAGCAAAAAAGAAAATAAATAAATAAAATTTAAAATATAGCAGTTTAAGGAGTATATGTTTCTCTTGGATGACATGTGAAAGTAAGCACATTTGTTTCCTCAAGCTCAGTAAAAAGTCACTCATTTCAAAACTTTGTTTGTAGCAAATTCTGGTTAAAAATAAGTTTTTCCTACAGTTGTAATCCATTAAATTTCCTGAACGTACTGAATAACACCATTTTAAAATATTCTGTCAATCATCAAATATGACCAAGCACTTGGAGTCAGGACTCCATGAAATGCCCTGTATGGCAGGGCTGAGGGGTGATACACATTTGAAAGTCTATCTTACTCTCCAAAAATCCCTAAAACATGATTTTTACAGCATTCTTTTAAAGAATGGTTTTGCACGACCCAATTGCTCATAGTCAAGTATGCTTTCAAAATATCGCTTGTATGTTTTTCGCTTTCACCTCAGTAAAGCAGAAAAAATAATAATAATGAAAGAAAAACAAAATAATGCTTTGAAACCTCCACACTCAGGGAAACATTTTGAGTCTGAATGGGTCATGTTTTAGATTAAACAATCTGTAATTCCTCTAACCTTTCTGTGTAGCAGCATTTTTGAGCCTACACATTTGTCTAACTAACTCCCCCCTTTCCTCCTGAAGTCTTTCCCACTCACATGTTTTATGGCTATTGAAGTGGGGCACAGCAGTCCAATATGGTTCTGCCCTCCCATCTTTGTGTTTCACCTAAAACCCCATCATTTGAACGATCATGAGAGCCCTCCTGATGTTTTCTTATGCTCTGGTTTTCCAGTCCGGTCCTGTATTATCTCTGGATGTCTTATAGTATAAAAGTAAATTTTGTTCCATTGTTATTTTGAGTACACAATAAATGAACTAATGACTGCCTAGATGTCATTAAATTTTTTAATATCAGGAGGATTTTCTAGATACATTCTACATTAAGTATAACAATTATTTACTAGAAAATGGAGACACTGAAGGATTAAATATACTGATAAATGGACAGTAGTTTTCTCCATTAGTTTTATCTAGTCAACTTGAAAAGACTGTCTGTAATTACCTATGCTTGTTTCAATGCTCCAAAACAATTTAACTATTTTGTCACTTCTACAATAATTTCCTGTTGACATAGCAGGTGAAAACACATAGTGAATTCAAGGTCAAGAAAGATTATATTGTTAGAGTGTGGTTCTGACACAAAAACAGAAATATAGATCAATGGAACAGGATAGAAAGTCCAGAGATAAACCCATGCACATATGTCACCTAAAGGAGGCAAGAATATACAATGGAGAAAAGACAGTCTCTTCAATAAGTGGTGCTGGGAAAACTGGACAGCTTCACATATAAAAGAATAAATTAGAACACTCCCTAACACCATACACAAAAATAACTCAAAATGGATTCAAGACCTAAATGTAAAGCCAGGCACTATAAAACTCTTAGAGGAAAACATAAGCAGAACACTCTATGATATAAATCACAGCAAGATCCTTTTTGACCCACCTCCTAGAGAAATGGAAATAAAAACAAAAATAAACAAATGGGACCTAATGAAACTTAAAAGCATTTGCACAGCAAAGGAAACCATAAACAAGATGAAAAGACAACTCTCAGATGGGAGAAAATATTTGCAAATGAAGCAAATGACAAAAGATTAATCTCCAAAATTTACAAGCAGCTCATGCAGCTCAATATCAAAAAAACAAACAACCCAATCCAAAAATGGGCAGGAAACCTAAATAGACATTTCTCCAAAGAAGATATACAGATTGCCAACAAACATATGAAAGGATGCTCAACATCACTAATCATTAGAGAAATGCAAATCAAAACTACAGTGAGGTATCACCTCACACCACCAGTCAGAATGGCCATCGTCAAAAAAATCTACAAACAATAAATGCTGGAGAGGGTGTAGAGAAAAGAGAATCCTCTTGCACTGTTGGTGGGAATGTAAATTGATACAGCCACTGTGGAGAACAGAATGGAGGTTCCTTAAAAAACTAAAAATAGAACTACCATACGACCCAGCAATCCCACTACTGGGCATATACATATACCCTGAGAAAACCATAATTCAAAAAGAGTCATGTACCACAATGTTCATTGCAGCTCTGTTTACAATAGCCCAGGACATGGAAGCAACCTAAGCGTCCATCGACAGATAAATGGGTAAAGAAGGTGTGGCACATATATACAATGGAATATTATTGAGCCATAAAGAGAAACAAAATTGAGTTATTTGTAGTGAGGTAGATGGACCTAGAGTCTGTCATACAGAGTGAAGTAAGTCAGAAAGAGAAAAACAAATACTGTATGCTAACACATATATATGGAATCTAAAAAGAAAATGGTTCTGATGAACCTAGGGGCAGGACAGGAATAAAGATGCAGACGTAGAGAATGGACTTGAGGACACAGGGAGGGGGAAGGGTAAGCTAGGATGAAGTGAGAGAGTGCCATTGACATATATACACTACCAAACGTAAAATAGATAGCTAGTGGGAAGCAGCTGCATATGGCACAGGGAGATCAGCTCGGTGCTTTGTGACCACCTAGAGGGGTGGGATAGGGAGGGTGGGAGGGAGATGCAAGAGGGAGGGGATATGGGGATATATGTATATGTATAGCTGATTCACTTTGTTACAAAGCAGAAACTAACACACCATGGTAAAGCAATTATACTCCAATAAAGATGTTTTAAAAAATGATTATACTGTTAGTATAATCCAGTTCTCTTCTGTCACCAAATATTTTTCAGTGTCTCTGATTTATAAGATCTCTTCAGTTTTTCATGTAGCAAGTTTTTCTTTTTCTTTCTTTCTTTCTTTCTTTCTTCTTTCTTTCTTTCTTTCTTTCTTTCTTTCTTTCTTTCTTTCTTTCTTTCTTTCTTTCTTTCTTTCCTTCCTTCCTTCTTTCTCTCTTCTCTGTCTCTCTCAGGCTGTCTTTGTCTCTCTCTCATCACATGCAAACACACACACACACACAACCAACCCTGTCCCAGAGAGGAATTACCTTTTATTTGTCTGACCAGATTGGTGCCTGTTGTAACAAATATGTTAAATTTTTGAATTAGACTTATGGGATTCAGTTAACATACCCCAAACCAAAACTTACTAATAATCCCAAGTGCAGGCAACGACTGTGCACATTCTTTTACTGGAGAAGTCTGGGACCTACAAATACAACTTCTGATTAAGAAAAAAAAGATGTGTTTTTATCTCTCACTTTAGGACAAATTTTGGTTCTAAAATTAACATGCAGGATGGTCAATTCAGAAGGAAACATTACTCATGCAGAGGAAACCATTTCAATTATTATCTCCTCATACCTCAATATTTACACAGATTAAGTTATATTTTCTGGCTAGCCATGGCCCCATCAATTCATAAATTCCATATTTATTTATAATAGTGATATAAAAGCAGACAAATGCTTTGGGTAATATTTTATATAATAACAGAAAATACCAAGAAAGTTATGCAGATCCAGTACCTTTCACCAGCACAGCATTATCCAAAAGAGAATCCAAACGTGAATCAGAAAACACATAGGAGGGTCATACTCACTTCCACTTCTCACAGCCCCCCTCACTCCACATGGTCTTAAGCATGGCTGCTTCTCACTTATAAGTTAACTCCCTGAATTCTGAAGTCAAATCCACTTGAGACCCCTTAAAAAATGACAAATTGTCTCTTTTCCAAAGCTATTCCTCAAACTTGGGCTCAGAATATTAATTGACCTCTTTTTGTATTGAAAAGAGCATGCTTTGCTTTCATCACTCCCCTTGGCCTAAGAGCTCACTCAAGCCTCACTTATTTTAAAATGACCATCCCTTAAAACTGAGAGTAAAGCAAACAGCTAAGAGCAGGAGTAAAGGCAGTAAAATCAACTAATTAATGTTCCGCATTAGTAATTCTTCCACAAGTGTTTAATGGATATCCACTATTCAGTATTTAAGAAAGCACAGACTATTTCTATTTAAAATAGTAAAAGAAATGAATTCTTAGCAATTTAAAATACAATTAAAGAAGAATATATTTATGTCTAAAACTTCACTCCTTACATAATCATAAAATTTTACTGCTTGGAAAGAACACTAGTTAATTTCTTCTTTCAGTAGCAAAGAAACTGAGGCCCATAATGGAAAACCAAATTGCTCAATTCATGATTTATGCTCGATTCATGCTTCTATTATAAGCCATGTCTTCTTCTCAATGATTAATACGTTTTTATTGAATGCTTATTATGTTTCAGGCAATAGGTAGCAGAGTAAAATGCTCACAGCGAAGCCATCCTAATGACTCCTTTCCCTCCTTTGAAAGAAACGGCCTGCCCTAGATACTGAAAAGCACTTTGATTCAGTCCTCACTTTCTATTTTCTACTCTTCCCAGTCTCATTTTTCAAATTGAAGCTGCTTTATTATTGCCCTTTATCTCTAACATGACGCGCAGGCTCAGCGGCCGTGGCGCATGGGCCCAGCCACTCCGGGGCATGTGGGATCTTCCCGGACCGGGGCACGAACCCGTGTCCCCTGCATCGGCAGGCAGACTCTCAACCACTGCGCCACAAGGGAAGCCCCCTTTCTAACATTTTAATGGCATATACATGTGCCATTAAAATATTTATATATAAATATAAATAATACATTTATAAATAGAAAAATGTTTTATATATAAAGTGGATAAGTTTAGGTTAATGCTGTATTTGCCTCATAAAAGTCAAAATTTTTAAAGCATGTGTTTTTCTTAAAAAAATATTTAGGCATATTATGCCTTATAATTTTGTTAAAATTGCGTTTTAGTATGAATGCTCAATAAGTAATATTCGTAATTTTAATAGCTTAAGTGTATAAGGAATATATTGAATTGAATTATAACTCATTTAAGCCTCTTATTATAAATCTCCATAGGTTTTAATAATTTATAAAATAAGCATCTTTTGGCCAGAGTGTTTTCTCACTTTGTACACGTTTGATGTTAAATACAGAATGGAGATTCTAGCTTATTCTTTTATTTAAGATTACTAAGAGCTTATAACCAATTAACATTCACTAATGTTGCATGTCTCAATAAATCTATATATTTTCAATATGATGAACTGATACTGTGAAGATATCCTCAAAAAGATCAAGAAGAGAAGAACAGTTTATCACTAAACTGTCCATCTAAAGATAAAATCTTGTCTTTCTTGCCTGTAGCACTAGTCTTCTCTAGTTAATTTAATTGGCTTGTATCAAATGACTTGAAGGCTGACCTAATCTCTAAATATTGCTCTGTGAAATGTTCTGTACTTTGTGTCTTATATTTACTTTTGTGGAGTTGATATTTCTTTACTCAACTGCAAACCTAGTTTTGTATTCCCTTGTTACTTTCCTTAGCAGAGCTAACACTATATTATTATTATTTTTTAAACTGTAATAGTTAACTGCTGCCCTGCAGCCCCTAACCACCTCAATTCCCCTTGGTTTTCAAACGAAAAAACTGGAAATGCACATAACTTCAACTTTCACAAATTCATTGAACCTGAAAAGCTAAGAAAACTTTGTTAAATTCTGGAGGCATGCATAAGAAAAAGTCTAAAGCAGTTGAGAAATATAACAAAGAATTAACAGTCTCACTGCATGAAGAAAAGAAATCAAAGTGGAAGAACAGAAAGGATACCTAATATAGAATGGGAAGTGGATAATAAATGTGTTTTATGTGTATTAATTAAAATAGAGTTCTAATCTCTAGCTTTCACGTATCTACCTATGCACTTATAAATAAGAAGGCTTACTTTTTTTAAAAAAATATTTTAAACTATGGAATGTGTTAGACCAAGCTCTACATTTCCAATATTTTTCTACTCTTTCAATATTATTACCATTATTTTGGAGTTGATAATTTATTTCCAAATGACTCAAATACTTTATTTACTTTTTGAAAATTTCATGAATAAGTGGGGCTTTAGAAACTGTTTGAATGAGAAAGGAATACAGCCTAGTAACTTTTTTCTTCAGGAAAATATTTAAAATTAGATGACTAGAAGATGCACTATGAAGTGAATCCTAAATAAAGCACAAACGTTTGAAATTGGTTGAAGGCCAAGGAAATACTTTATTTAGAATCCTCTTTACATTATATGCAATTATTTTGTTAAATGTGTTGCATTTTATCTTGTATACTATGACTTTGTGTCAAATCTAAACCCTAAGCTCTTTGAGTAGAGGATTAATAGCTTAGTTTCTATTTCTTGTTCTGCAGCATTTAGCACAGTGCTTTAATAATATTACTGTGGTGAATGGGATCAGAAGAGAAAGGGAAATAGAAAAAAAGGGAGGAAGAGAGAAAATTATGTTAGTCAGATACTTACATGAAAGTATAGTGAAAGAGAGGTTGGCAATGATACATAAATTAGGACAGAAACAATAGAAATATTTGAGATGGTCAGGAGGACAATGTAAGCAAGTATCTTATTTCTGGGGAAGCATATTTCTAGTGTCTCTTTAAGAGACACAAGAAACATAGATTCTGTTTAGAAACCAAGAGGAAGTATATCTACATGGCAGTATATATGTTTGTCACTCCATATCATAGCCTGGATATTCAAATTGTAGGTAATAACTGGCTTAAAATTGTAAGGTTTTCTTTCAGTTCCACTGTGGAAACACAATTAGTGACTAAAGATAAGTTACCTTGCACTTTTAAAATGTGGACTTAATCAACATTGAAATAACAAGTATAAGACTGTGTTTTTAATAAGTAAACTAGTCACTTTTTTATTGAAAAACAGCTACTTAAAATGAAGCAACTTAAAGTATTTTCTTTTCACTTTGAAAATTAAGTGCACACACACACAACAGCAAAGGAAGGATATTACACAGAACTATATAATGTGAGAATATGTTCCTATTAGTGTGTATGAATAAATTGTCTTTTCCAACATTATATACAATAACAGTAAAATATCTGTTATGGGGAAGAAAATAAATTTTTTAAATGGGCAGCCATAGATTAATACAACAACAATACAATTGCATTTGCTGCATAAGAGTTAGGACTTTAAAAAGTTACGCTAAATAAGTAATGTACAGTATTTTAATGATTTAAGTGTGTAGGGAGTGTGTGATGAGCTGAGTTAGAACTCACCTGAGCCTTCTTCTGTACATCTCCATATGTTTTTATTTTTAAAAATTTATAGGAAGAGCAAGCACCCTTTTGCCTAGGGTGTTTTCTCACCATATCATTTTAATATTTTATCTATAGAATGGAGATTCTAGTTTATTTTATTTATAATTACTAGGGACTTAAAACAAATAATCTTTTATTCATGTTAGCTTTCTCAGTACATCTATATACTTCAATAATATGACATAGTACTAAGAAGCTATTCTCGAGAAGATAAAAAAGAGAAGAGTGTTTTATCACTAAATTATCCATCTATAGTATAACATCCTGAGCTCTTCACCACAAAAAAAGATGGTCAGTGAAATCAAACAGTTCTCTCATGCCAAAAGTTAATGGTGAAAGATTACATTATAGGACATTAAAAACACTTTATTAATAGACTTTATTTTTTAGAGAAGTGTTAGGGTTACAGAAAAATTGTGCAGAAAGTACAGGTTTCTTTATGCCCCTCACCTCATTCCTTTCACTCAGGCCTTTTCATTGTCCACAGTTATATGTCAAAAGTTCCCATATTTGGAAAAAATTCCCATAATAGGCAATTATCACTAAAACTAATCTGGGGACTTCCCTGGGTCGCACTGGTTAAGAATCCACCTGCCAATGCAGGCGACACGGGTTCAAGCCCTGGTCCGGGAAGATCCCACATGCTGCGGAGCAACTAAACCCATGCGCCACAACTACTGAGCCTGCGCTCTAGAGCCCAAGAGCCACAACTACTGAACCCACGTACCACAACTACTGAAGCCTGTGTGCCTAGAGTCCATGCTCTGCCAACAAGAGAAGCCACTGCAATGAGAAGCCTGCACAGCAACAAAGAGTAGCCCCCACTCACTGCAACTAGAGAAAGCAGCAGCGAAGACTCAATGCAGCCAAAAATAAATTAATTAGAAAAAAATTAAAAAGTAATCTGTTAACAGTCCACAGGTCTTCATTTTCATTACAGTAATTCCAGCATAACCTTGTCTTCAAGGAAAACTATTTTACATAATTCATATATTTCCTAAGAACAAGATATTTATATGCATAAAGAATCATTGCTGACAGAAAAACGTATTTTATTCAGGAGGACACTTTTGAATCATGTTTATGCATTTTAATTTCAGCATGAAAATGTCATTTTTTAATAACCTAGGTAAGCCTAACTTTTTGTGACTCACTACAGTATTTCATTTTTGAGTATAAGGGACTTAAATTAACCAAATGACATAGAAGTGTTTATCTGTGATGTGAATGGAAGGTGAAAATAGTTTTACAAATATTATTAACTCCTCCAACACGTATCAAGATAAGGATAGGAATAAAGCTACAGCATGCATTAAGTCCTAGAATATAGTGTAGGATGGTATAATATTGTGTTAGGAGAAGTGTATCTATCTCCTCCCTCCTATAAGAAGTAATATGTGACCTTGGGCAGGTCTCTTAACTCTCAGATCCTCCATTCCTTTCCCTGTGAAACAAAATGTTTAGCATGGATAATTTCAAAGTCTACTGAGTCTTAAAACTCTGCCCACCTTTAGAAGTCCATGCTTATGGCAAGAACACTTTGAATCAAAATAAAATAAGCTAGCACATTTAAAAAAAAAGTATTTCTATTTTAGGAACATATTTCGGAGTGATCATTTTATAGATGAAGTCAGTTAATGTTAATTTTATGATCTGAAGAAAATTCCAATATTAGTGGTCAATTACTGAAAAATGACCTGGGATGCTCTGTGTTAATACTGGTGGAAAATTTCTTGGCATTTCTTTATGTGCAATGACTTTTACTGAGAGAAACAATATAACAATTATATTTATAAAGTTATGAAAAAGGACAAAGTTTCTTTCCCTTTCTTTTACTACATAGGATTTTATGGAACTTTACTTCACAAAAGATAATCAGTGCCCCAGGGAATTAGTAGCATTCAATTTGCCTATTAATTCTCCTAATATCTTTGTGCTCTGATTGTTTTAGTAGCTTTCATTTGGTCTCATTTTTAAATGTCTTTTTTGTATAACCTTATTTTATGAGAAAGAAAAGCAGTAGCCAGTTAGTTTTTTTTAAACCCATCTGTAATTAGTTTGATCTGTGATAGTTAAAAGCTGCTAAAATACCCCCAATATTCAAATCTTTTATAAATTAATCTACCACGGTCATCATAGATTCATAAATTATATTATTTTTCTTCTTTAATTTTTAAAATTAATTTGTAAAGATTTTTGAAATGTTACAAAAATGATATAATTCATTATATTTTTACCTACCTTGTTCTTGCTCCAGAAAATATGAAAATGATTTAACTCATTATTAATATCACATTAAATGAATTAGCTCTTAAAATTGTATTATATTTTAGCAAGATGTTTGCAGTCTGTTATACGATTTAAGCAAACACTCTTCTCTGTAAGTTTTTCATGCTTTCTCATCCAAAATTCATGGGATTTTACTGGGCTCTATGAATATTACTATTGTTCTATATAAAGAGATTGGAACCTAACTGGTAAACAACAGTATTACACATGACTCTTTCAAGTTCACACTAAATGGCAGATTTTTCTGAGTGACTAAAATGCCTCATGTTTTAAAAAGGGCAACACTGGATACTGTATTTATGTTTTTAGGATTCATGGTCAGTAACCCATGCTCATGGATTCCAAAAGGGCATAAATTATACCTTATGACTACTCAGGCTGCTCAGAAAATTTTATTCATCCTTTACAAAAGATACTTATAGTTTTCTTGATGTGTTCAAGCTCTGTATGTATTTTAAGAGGATTTTCTTAAAATATATATACATAGTTGTTTTTAATTCTAAGAAATGATAATACAGATGCTAAAGTCACATAAGTATACATGACATACACTTTTGGAAGTGAGGATTTTTCATTTTACATTTTATATTATCAAAAAAATGAAAAACCATTTTCTCATTATCTGTTACATGAATCAGAAACAAAAGGAGTTATCAAAGTATAACAGAGTCTACTAATTAGCTGGGCCTAGAAATGTCTATTGTAAATAAGTCTATGTTTTCTATATAACATACAATAGTCCAACTTGTAGGGTAAGCCAGAAATAAAAGCCTGAGTGATATATATTGACAAACAAAAGCAGAGAAGGCTATCTCAAGTCCTAGCTATGTTTCTAGTAGCATTTTGCATGTTTTTCATGTACAATTGTGGATGACTCGTGAACTCAACTCAGAATCTTTGCACTTGTCTTCTTGGAGCATCCTTCCTCCAGTTATCTGAGTGGCTCTATCACTCCCTTCACTCATTTGGGTTCTGGTCAAATGACACCATATTTTTTGATTCTCTTGCTAAAATAATATTCTCTTCCATATTACACTCTATTGTAATCATCCTGCTTTATCTTTTCTTTTGAAAAAATATTTTATTTTGAATTAATGTTAGACCTACAGAAAAGTTGCAAAGGTAGTACAGCAAGTTCCTGTATAAACATCACCCAGTTTCAGCTTCCACTGATGTTATTGCCTTCTATTACAATGGTACATTTGTCAAACTAAAACAAAACAAAACAAAATGAAACCCTGATGTTAGTATGTTACTATTATCAAAATGTAAAACTGTTCAAATTTCACCAGTTTTTCCATGAGTATTCTTCTTGTCCTCTAGGAACCAGTCCAGGGTACCACACTGCATTTAGTTGTCAAGTCTCCATTGCTTCCTCTGGTCTGTGAAAAGATTTCAGTCTTTCCTTATCTTTCATGACCTTAACAGTTTTGAGGATTGCTAGTCAGGTACTTATGTCCCTCAGTTTGGGGTTTTTGTAGTTTTCTCATGATTAGACTGGAGTTATTATTACTATTATTTTGAAAAAAAACAAACTTTTAAAATTTCTGAAAAGGCTATCATAATATATACTTATTTTATATCTATATATCATGGAATTTCTTCTTCTAGGAAGAAACTTCTAATTTCTCTCTCTCTCCCTCTCTCTCTCCTTTCTCTCTCTCTCAATCTTTCTCGATTTCTACCCCTTTCTCCTTATATTCCTTTGTCCCTCTTTCCTTCTTCATCTGTTTTTCTTTCATTTATTTCCATATATTTTAATTGCTTATATGTACATAATCTGCTTTCCCACTCATGTTATTATAAATGCATTATAATTATATTTTTAAGCACCTTATTTGGAAGGCTGTTTGTATCCTGCTATACATACAACAGTGAATAAATAGTATATCTGACTACATGAGGGTTAAATCCATGAAAGAGGACATAAATATCAAATAATTAGGTAAACTGAGAATGTTGGATGGTGGTAAGGGTGTTAGAGAAAACATAAAAACAAGGGTGGGTGAAATGCTAATTTAAATAGGATGGTCGGTGAAGATTTATAAAATGATTTTGGGGGGGAGGGAGCAGAATGAATAGAGGGAATATTGCATGCGAATCCATGAGGAAGTCCAAGTAGAAGGAAGAGTACTTTAGCTGCCCTTGAATGGAGAAATGCTTTGTGTGTTTAAAGACCATCGAAGAGAATACTGTGGCTAGACAGGAACGACTGGGTGAGTAATCAAAGTTGAGATCAGAGAGGTGATTCAAGTGCAAATCATGTAAGTTCTTGTAGGCTAGTTTATGGACTTTTACTGTGAGTGAGATGGGATGCTGTTAGAAGATTTTGTTATTATGTGACTTAGATTTTTTTAATTGCCACTTGGAAAATCCTAGACTTTGCTTGAGTGAACAGCAAGAGAAGATCAGAAAGAGAAGCTAAGGGTTATTACAATAATCCAGCTGAGAAACACTTGTGGATTGTACAAATGTATTAGTAATAGAAATTATTAGTGGTCAGATTCTGGATAAATTGTTAAGTAGATCCAACAGCATGTATGATGGAATGGTGCTAGAGATGAATCAAAGATGCTCTCAAAACTTTGGGCCTAAAGTAATATAATAATTACCTTACCATTTACTGAGAAGGAAAAGAGTTCAGAAGAGGAGGGGGTGCTTTAGAAGAGTGAAGATAAGCATCAAGATTTTGATTTGGGACATTTTCAATTTGTGGTACTTACTAGACATTAACTGAAAAAGTCATTTAGGAAGCCAGTTATGAGTCTAGAGTTCAGATAAGATGTTCTTTCTGAGGGTATAAATTTGAGATTTATCAGAATATAAATAAAATTTAAAGAGTGCACTCTCAATAGGGGCGATATCTCCGTCAAGGAAGTGAAAATTGATTCTTAGAGGGTGGAAAAATCTTTGACGTTACAGTGTTCTGTGGCCTTCCATAGTTCAAACCTATATGACAAATTCATATTCTTAATATTTGATTTCTCTCATTAGAGATAATGTAAATTCAATTTAATTTTTCTCCTTAGGGAGATACTAATGGAAACAAATGTTTTAGAAACACTGATTTAAATTTATAAAATTTGATCTGCTTATCTAAAACATGAGTTCAGATAAAGAATAGAAAATTCTAAAGAATGATCCCTGGGGCACCATAAATTATAGAAGTTCAAGAAATAATAAAGAACCAGTAAATGAAATGAAGAAGGATTGGCCGGGGAAGTAGCAAGAAAACAAAGTTCTGTCCTGTATATCAGGTGAAAATGTTTTTCAAGAAAGAAGGAATAATAGAGAAAATATGTTGAGGAAAACCTTATCAACAGTTCTTTTGAGTATTTTATTGGGAAGGAAAAGAAGAAAAGGCACATTGAATGGAGGCACATTAATTTGTTTAAAAGGCACATTAATTTGTTTGTTTTTTGGTAAATAATGAGATATTACTGTGTACTTGTATGCTTATGATAATAATGCAGTAGAGAGAATAAACTGATATGAACAAAAGAGAAGCCAATATCTGGATTAATATATTGGAGTAATTAAGTAAGCATTGATTCTAATGAGTATGAAGGTTTGGCATTAGCTATAGGCACAATTACAATATCCTTAATTACAGGTGAGATAAAAACAGTGCAGCCACAGAGGAAGATATATTGATATGTGGCAGTGATAGCCTTTGGAACACTTTTCTCATTGCTTTTATATTCTCTACAAAATAAAAACAAAGTCATTAAGTGATAGTGAAGCGGACAGGGTGTGCTGGAGTTTTGAAGAGAGACAGAAAGGCATGCAATAAACTTCAAGGAGAGTAGAAAACTTAACTAGGAAAATATAATATGATTTCAGGTAGTTTTGGTGTCCTACTTGAGATTGAGGATCATTAACTAAAGTGAGCTAACTTACTATGGTTTTATGTTTTCCTCTAGCCACAGTTATCTGCTTAAGCAGAGGCTGAGAATATGTGGAATTTTGTATTTGTTTTTATTTTCAGAGGAAGAAGAAAGTGGGGTGAGGGTTATGCAAGGAAGTGATTGTAATGATGAACAATGGAATCTAGAATGCAAAAAGAAGAAATGAAAACATGAAGGAACAGGGCTGGGAAAAATTGGGAAGATCAATGGATGGCATTGATAACCACAGAAACTGAGACATTATTTGAAGTCAATTGTGGTGTTGACATGGAAAAATAGAAGGTAATAGTTAGAAATTAGGATATTTGAAATTTAAATTTTGAGGAAGTATTAGGTATTGGTAATGTAAAATTCTAGAACATTATCATTTGTATCAGGGGCCCAGGTGAGGTGGAAGACATATTCATAGTAGGGGGAAGTTCAGGGTTCTAAGAACAATCGATATCAAAAGACTATGTGCTTAGTTATTAAAACACCAAGAACCATGAGTAGTGTTGTTAATAGTAAAACCTTAAAAAAATGAGAGTAATAGTGTAAAAGTCTGTAAACTGCAGAAAGGAGTGGTAGTGTGTAACATCATATGATGTGATAACATGAATCTTAACATTGGGACTTTTAAGGAGAAGGGTTTATAATGGCCTATAGACAGTAATGTGTTTCATATCATTCTCTGCTAAATTTCTTGCATCTAGCATAGTTACTGAAATTTAGTAAGATCTCATCAAACATTTGTTAAATGAATTAAACTGTTAATGCATCTGTAAAATGAAAGGAATTGATAGTAATTCTTAAAAGTAATTCCCAATTCTAAAATTTTAGCATTTACACATATGTTATTCAATATGTGCTGTACTTAGGGATAGTTATAATGAAGACGATACTTAACAATTTGTACCACATCTAGCTTTACCTCACCCAGTCCAATTATTCCTTTAATTAAGTCCTATGCCATTATCTCTATTTCAGTAAGTACTGGGCTCAGCAGTAAGTCATCGTTAGTGCTGTTTTTGGATTGCTCTAAAGCTACAATGTATAGATTTTTAAGTCTTTGAACACCAATCTTGGAGGTAGGGTTCCTAATATCTCTTACAGGTCTTACATGCTTTCTTATTCTAATTTTCACCAAATTCAAATTCTACTAATAGCCTACCACATGTTTCCCCAATGGTCACTCAAAATCTCAGAGTTAGCTTCAAAAAGTTTAAAATGTATGTCCCTGTATTCTGCTCATTTTTGATTTCAACTAATTTTGATCTACATCTGTTGAATTCTTTTTTTTTGTTTTTGTAATCATCTCTCTTCTTGCTGATCTCCTGATTCAAAAGCTTAGCTTGCATTTATAATTCTATGTGAAACCCTGACTTTATCTACATTCCAACCTGACTTCCTTATTCCTCTGTGTACTCTGACTGCTTAGACCCTGATCATGAAAAATGTAAAGATTTCTTCAGAGAACTTTTTTTTTGTGGGACACAGAAAGAAAATGTGTTTTGTGTTTCAGCAAATGACCAAGTAAATGTACAGTCTTTTAACACTCCAGATACCAACACTATGTGGTGGCGTGTATAAATGACACAAAGAAGTCATCTAGGTTTCAGAACTGACAAAAGTATTCCATGAGGAAAAACATAAATACTAGCTCTGTTTAACAATATATAGGTATCAGAGGAAGATCTCCATGACACCAAAGTTTCAAGCTGCAAAAAAAAAAAAAGTTAATATGTAGTTTAGTCATCTGGTTTACCCGGCAAGGAAACTGAAGCTCGAGGTAGCATGTATTAGAGGTAAAAGACTCATCCCCTACTCCTGAGTGTAGGAGGGATGTACATTAGCTTTGAAGTCCTGTTCTCTTTTCATATTCTCACTAATTTTTCAACCGGATGAATCAAAATTCAGCTGGGCATGATCATTTCAATCTCTTCCTCTCTTTTCCCTCAGAATCTGACTCTCCACTGGAAACACATTTTCTGGTCTGTGTGTATGTGGGAGTTTTACAGTGTATTTAATTGCTAAACCCAAAAGTCCCTTCTAGTACATTTTAAAATGATTTTCTGGCATACTCATAACTTTCTTCTAGCTGCTTTCTTAAATTTGGTTTCTCCTCTTCTTCTTTTCTCTTTAGCATCATTTACATAATTTGGGTCTATATTCACCCTGTTTCCCCTGAAATGTCCATGTTCCCTAAAAAGTCATTATATGTAGTGGTTAGAAATATAATCTCTGTATTTATGAGCTGTGAGAAATTGAGCCAGTGACTTATTTTTGTTGTTGTTGTATTTCCACATGTGTAAAATGAGCCTAGAAAATGCAAACATACTTCAGTGACATTTATTGGTCATCATTCTGCCTCAAGGAGAGCATAGTTCCTCCACAGCTTCTAAATCACTGGCAAATGGACAATCTCAGGACCTTTCTAATATTTTCTTTATCCTACCCCAAGGATGTAGTTATACTATTTACACTATCCTAGGAAACTGAACCATATGAATAACCTTATTTTTGCAATGGAGCACCTATTCCACAAAAGGTTCTAATGTTATGACCAAAGGAGAAAATGAATCTGCTTTTCCACACTTCATGGAAAACACACTGGTATTTTTTTTTTTTTTTTTCTTTGCGGTATGCGGGCCTCTCACTGTTGTGGCCTCTCCTGTTGTGGGCTCCAGACGCGCAGGCTCAGCGGCCATGGCTCACGGGCCCAGACGCTCCACAACATATGGGATCTTTCCCAGACTGGGGCACGAACCCGTGTCCCCTGCATCGGCAGGCAGACTCCCAACCACTGCGCCACACACTGGTATAGTTTTTAAAATTACTATGCAGAAATATTTTTAGTGTTAATGAGGTACAAAAATTGCAAATTAAAAAATTGCTTTGTTCGCCGATAAGAGGAATTATTCACATGTATGTCACAATGGCAAAATTTTTTTCTAATTTGTTCACTTACTTTGTCACATACAGTACATCTGAGGAAGCATTAAACTCTAGGAAATGATGTGACTCCATGGTACATATGTGGCTTTTAGAATGAGAAAACAAGAGCTTTGACATGGACATAGTGTATCTTTGTAGAACACCTATTCCCTCACCTTTCCATATGGAAATAGTAATATTTAAGCATTGAGTTTCCCCAGAGAGTATCTCTTTCTGGGACCAAGAGGAAAAATAAAGATTACCCTTTCTTTGTTAAGAATAATGTTGATATGAGAGAACTCCATGAGTGGAAAACAGGCATTTTTACATAAAAATGGCAGAATTATTTGTTGTTTGTTTTAAACTATAGTCTTTTTTATTCTTTAACTAGAGTTATGGTTTTCTCATTTTGAAACCAGTCCAATCAATTTTACTGTTCTTTTTATTAATAAAATTAAATGTCAGTTTTGACAGGAACATTATTTCCTTTCTTTAGAGATAAACTTCAGGATACTTTTTGGAAATTTATTTATGTAAAACATGAATTTTGGGCACTTACCTTAAATACTTGCTAATCACACTAGTATGAACATAATATTAGTGGCTTAAAATACAATTTAGAGATAACTCCTTTCTAGCATTTGCTTTTTGAAAATAAAAATCTCAATACCTACCCAAAATAATTAGAGCCATCTACTGGTGTCTGGAAGAAATACATCAAACTAATGAGCGGCTAAGAGACATGAAAATAACTCTTTAGATCTAGACTTTCAATGGCTGTCTGAAATACTTCAAAGTATTTTTTGAATAAGGAGCATTAATTTTTTGAATAAGTCCTTGAAATAAATGTCTTGAATATTTTTTTCTTTACAGCTGAAAATCAAATCAAAGCAATTTCAATTGAAATATTTATTGTAAAAACAAATCATCATGAATGATTTCACAAAGTGAGCACCATTGTACTCCCTTTTCTTGGTGACCTGCTGGATGGATATACTGTAGGTGGAACAGAGACTTGGCGACTTCCCTAACCTTGATTTTTGGCACAATTTATACTTAAATGTAAATGAATGAGAAAAATAGTTCATAATATTTATAATTTTCAAACATATTTTAATGTTTCAAATTTCTATGCACAAGCACTTGTCTAATATGCATGGTGTTCCATAAATCTAATTGGTAAAATTTGCTCTTCTTTTCCATTTTTTCCTTAGGAATAATGTTATATTCAGGACTTAGGTTGATAGTTTGTACCAGAGAAGCCCTTGGCTTCAATGGCTGTCTGAAATACTTCAATGGAGTTCCCATTATGGACAATAATGGGAATTATTGTCATTCTTATTTAACATATATCAATACAATAACTATAGAAAAAAAATAAAAAGAAAACAATTATGGCTAACAGTTTTAAAGGAATTGCTATCTTCCAGGAAGTATTTTACATGCATTAAAACAAAAGAATCTTATTACATAGCTTCTGTTAGTATTTCCAATTTTCAGTGAGAAAACTGAGATATAGTATGATAAAGTAACTTGGCAAACACATTCAGTCAGTAAATAGTGAAAGTCTGGTTTGTTCCTAAGTAATCTAGATCTGTGCTGACACTTTACGTAATTATGCAGTGCTATCTTGTATTTGGTGTGCTTTAAGAGAAATTTAGAGTTCTCACTTGGGAAACCTAAAGACAATATTTCTTGTCATTCCTAGAATTTACTTCTGTTATTTCCACTTTAAAAATCATGGGGTATAGATCTACATTGTCCCGTAGAACATTCTGCAATGATGCAAATGTTCTACCATCTGTACTCTCCAATACGGTGGTTACTAGCCACATGTGGCTATTGATCAGTGAAAATGTAACTAGTGCATCTGAGAAACTAAATTTAAAATTTTGTTGAACTTTAAGCTTACATTTAAATAGCCACATGTTGCCAGAGGCTATCGAGTTGGAGAGTGGCTTTGTGGCATAGACAGATTTATCCAAGAGGTTACTCATAGCATAAACAGTGTCTAGGCTAATTTGCCTTGATAGTCATGCTCCTGGTCCTACTGACAAATTGGTTCTTGTTCCAGGAATTCTAACTCGATTACAGTTCTGATCTTTCCTTAATTCCTTTATTCACAATCCCAAGAATGATGACATTAATGTATTGAATAAGGTGAAAATCAAGGACAGTAATTATGGGCTAAAGACAGGGGTGGGTCAAAAAAGGGACAGTAAGATGGCCTCTCCTAAAATTTGAGGATTGGGGAATATAAGTGTTAGGTTCTTCTGCCAATGTAACTGCACAGATGGTTCTTTTCTTCCATCTCCCCAATGAAGCTTTTAACCACTTTCCTTTTCAGTGCTTGTGGATACTGCTTTAAATCAGGTTCTCTATAGAACAGAATTAGTCTCATTAACTCGAACAAATTCTTCCTTTGGTTGGAGTTGACATATCTTTCTGAAGTGTCTTAATGCAGTTGCTATTAAGGAAAGGGAAACTAATTGAAGGAAAAAGAATACTTTCTTGTATATCACCTTTTACTGTTTTTATTTTCACATAGGAAGTACCACCTTTGTTTATGTATACTAATTATTACTTTTTGGATACACACAATCTGAGGAAATCTGTATTTCATGGGAAAACCAACTTCAAGTTATAGCAGAGGCTAAAGCAGAGGGCATGTGAGAATGATTAGAAATATATATATATAACACACTTGAAAAGGATGCCAGTGATAATAGCAGTGAATGAAAGGAAAGAAAAGAGGTAAAATAAGTATTATCCTGACCTTAACTATTCTGCTCCTCATAGTTTAAGGTAAGAAGCAGGCATCTACTTTGCAGGAAGGGACCAGATTTTAAGGCAACAGATATTTATTAGAAGAGGAGTAAATAGGAGAATATGATGCAATGAATTAGAGGTGTTTCAGCAATTACCTGCCATCTTGAGATGGCTCTCACTCAGATATTTTTAAACATAGTATTTATATCAGAAAGTTCGTTTAGTAACATCTGAAATCTTTGGCTCCTAAATGAAGGTCAGCAGAGTAAGGATTTCCAAACGTTCTTTAGTGTGCATGACATAGCACATTTACTACAAGTGAGTATTGAAACATGTATATAGAGGGAGAGTATTAAAGCTTTGACAGAACATAAACTACATTATTAAACATGTCTAGGGCTCAGAATTACAAATATAGAAATACCCTGAATTTGAAAGGATGAAAGACAGGCTTGGGTTCTAAATCTGGGTTTGTGATGTTTCTCTTTTGCTACCTGCTTTCAACTGCTTAAGCTTAGAAATTTACTCTGATTTCATTGCTGTACCAGACACAACACTCCCATGAGAGAAAGTGTGTTGTAGGCTCTTATGAATAAGAACCTCCCTATCAATAAGACTTGGGCACCTTGGGGTGAAATTTCATAGCCTTGGGCTTGAACTTTTACATTCTGTCTGAATACAAGGACATTTTCAGCTGATAAATTGCGCTGCATTTGCATAAACAGTGAACATACCTTTGAAGGTGGGAAGGGTTCTACTTACTGTTTAGTGCTGAGTAAACAAAGATTTAATGTTATGTTCTCAGTTACAGTTACTTTCCTAAACTTAGTATCACAGTGTTTTCAAAGTGAAGAAGGAAATACAAAATTAAAGAAATGAGAATTTAAAATAGGAATTGGATGTACAATAAGATAAAAAATAAACATTAGGGAGAGAAATAAGGAACACCAGCATTTTGGGAACTTAAAATTCCTTGTTTCTGTATCTTCAATATTCTCTTTTTTTCTTGATTTCTCAGTTTTTTCTCACAATATTTTTTCTTTCTTTAGAAATAGAGATTAAATCCACAACTGGAAATCCCTGTGGTGATTATTAAAATTATCAACCGAAAGACAATACAAATTTTCCATACAAAATAAATTGAACTGTTTAATAACCAAGGCTCACACACTTGTGCAAATTATGTTTTTGCTGGACTTCCTATTGTATTCTGTAAGTGGAATAGAAGAAGTTCTTGGAAACTTGATGATATGTGTAAATTCCAATAGCATCCCTGTACATTGTTCCTATTTAAAAGAATAATGAAGTAATCAAATGGGAAAATATAACTACTTTACATAAAAAGTAAATAGGATGGTTGTCTCAACATAGCAGAAAATTTTGAGTGGTTGCTGGTTGTACTGAAAAATTTCTAATTTATAGGAAGTATGCCATGACATAAGTAAAACAAGGATCTGATTATTGATAATGGGAAAATGCAATTTAAAAAATAAAACTAAGAGAAAAAAATATCTTGAACTATATTCAAAATAAATACATATAAAACAGATTTAATATACTTACTGTAACTCACAAAGTGATATTTATTTTTGTTGTTATTGGATTTTGATTTATTAGTGGTTTGTGATAGCATCCTCTCAGTATGTTTTTCATTTCCAAATATTTTATTTTATACTTTTTAAATCTTCAAATATGTTTATGTTTTCATCCACCTTTCTTGCATGCTAATTCTATAATCTATGTTATTTTGGAGACTGTTTATGTTGATTCATTTTTTCTTGGTTATGCACATTATTTTTATTGCTTTGTTGCATGCCTAGTAATTTTTTATTGGATGCTAGACGTTGACCCTTTATGTTACTGATAGGTAAATTTTGTTTCATTCCTTTAACTAGAGTTGGGATTTCCTCTAGGTTACTGGTAAGTTATTTGGACTCGGGCTTGCTTTTAAACTTTTTAGGGTATTTCAGAGCAGTTTTTAACCTAGGGAAATCTGTTCCCACCATGGAGGCAAAACTCTTCTGAGGAATCTTTTAGGAATACTTTCTATTCTGGCTTGTCAGAGCACAAATGATTTTTGGCCTGATGTCTCTTGGAGATTTTTCTCCCAACTTGTTTCTAGATGTTCTTTCTTGGTCTTGGGTAGTTTGTCCCTAATCCTGTACAAGTTAGTACTCAATAAAATACTCGAAGAACCTCTTTGAAGATTTCTGTGATGGTCTTCCTCTCTCTCCCACTGTAGCTTTCTTCTATAAAGTGTCTTGCTATGCAAATTCCAGCTGCTTTGGCCACCCCAAACTCTGAAATCTGTTTCTTCCACTCAGTGAGGCCCTGCAGTGAAACACTGTTACTGAACCAAACTTGGGTCTGCTGGCCCAGATGCATTAATCACTGACACTATGTTGTGGTGAAAGAAAGTGCAGCATTTATTTTAAGGCACCGTACAAGGAGTTGGGGCTCTTTTAGTGCTCCAAAAGCCCAAACTCCCCAGTAGGTTTCAAAAAAGCATTTCTAAAGGCAAGGCAAGAGAGAGGAGTCCCAGGGTATGTGATCGGCTTGTGTACAGTTCTCTGATTGGTTGATTGTGAGGTAAAATAAAAAGGTGATAAGTTTTTGCAAATATTTCCTGGTTCTGGCCAGACTCCAGAGGGGATGTGTTAATTTCTTCCATTTGGTGGGGGTTTTAGCATCTGCAAAACAACTCTGGAAATGTGCATCAGATACTGTTATTTAAGTACTTCAGAATGGAGCTAAAGCAGAGGATATGGGGAAAGGGTCTGTCCTGGGAAGGCCCCATAAGTTTCTGCTCAGTTACAACCTGCATATTCTTTCCAGGCAAGAAACTGGTACAATCATAAAATTCATATGTTTTGCTTTATTCAGTAGTCCCTAACTCATGGTATTTTGTTTCCCCTTTTCTCAAACCATTGTTTCATCTATTTTTTTCTGGTTTTCTAGTTGTTTTGGGCAAAAGGTTAAATACAGTACCATTTCCTGCATCATATCTAAATGTGAAAATCTTAAATTAATAATTTAACAAATTTAATCTAAATAGTAGTACAATATAAGCAAACTGATTCTTGCAGATACCGATTACACATTTATTTATTGCAACCAAAAATGGAAGTAATATAAAGGTTAAATTTTAAAGTATAGAATAAGAAATTATTATATAATACATCTCATAGGGAATCAGATAAGCCCTCAGGTATTTGTGTATTACCTGTATACCTCCAAATATAGAATTTTCACTATGTTTAAATTATCTTTTTAATATCTATATACTCCAACTAATATTCATCATGTCTATGATTGTATCCCTATCCCTTAGTATTGGGCTTTACAGTAGTATGCAACAAGTGAATAAATAAATAAGGAGCAATTAATAGGGTAATTATAGTTACACTACATTGTAAGTAATAAATTAATGGCAAAAGACACACCCATAAGCAAAGGGAAAAGAAAATTGATAAATGGTGAAAATATATATCCAGCCTATCTCACAAACTAAAGTTAATATTTAATTTATAAGAAGTTTTTAAAGATTTAGAAAATAAAGACCAAAAGGCATAGTGAATGGGTAATATATGAACATACTAGTCACAGAAAAATAAATACAAATTGCTCTATAAAATATAAAAAGACACATATTGCATATAATGAGAAAGTCAAAATAAGTCCCTATTAAAATTGCCAATGGCATTTTTCACAGAACTAGAACAAAAATAATCTTAAAATTTGTATGAACACAAAAGACCCTGAATAGCCAAAGCAATCTTGAGGAAGAAAAATGGAGCTGGAGGAGTCAGGCTCCCTGACCTCAGACTATACTACAAAGCTATAGTCATCAAAACAGTATGGTAGGGCTTCCCTGGTGATGCAGTGGTTGAGAGTCCGCCTGCCGTTGCAGGGAACACAGGTTCATGCCCCAGTCCGGGAAGATCCCACATGCCGCAGAGCAGCTGGACCCGTGAGCCATGGCTGCTGAGCCTATGCGTCCAGAGCCTGTGCTCCGCAACGAGAGAGACCACAACAGTGAGAGGCCCATGTACCGCAAAAAAAAAAAACCAGTATGGTACTGGCACAAAAATAGAAATATAGATCAATGGAACAGGATAGAAATCCCAGAAATAAACCCACACACCTATGGTCAATTAATCTACTTCAAAGAGGCAAGTCTATACAGTGAAGGAAAGACAGTACCTTCAATAAATGGTGCTGGGAAAACAGGGCAGCTACATGTAAAAAAATGAAATTAGAACATTCGTTAACACCATACACAAAAATAAACTCAAAATGAATTAAAGACCTAAATGTGAGACCAGACACTATGGGCAGAACACTCTCTGACATAAATCACAGCAATATCTTTTTCCATCCATCTCCTAGAGTAATGGAAATAAAAACAGAAATAAACAAATGGGACCTATTTAAACTCAAAAGCTTTTGCACAGCAAAGGAGACCATAAGCAAAATGGAAAGACAACCCACAGAATGGAAGAAAATATTTGCAAATGATGTGACCAGCAAGGGATTAGTCTCCAAAATTTACAAATAGCTCATGCAGCTCAATATCAAAAAAGCAAATGACCTAATCAAAAAATGGGCAGAAGACTTAAATAGATGTTTCTTCAAAGACATACAGATGGCCAAGAGGCACATGAATAGATGTTCAACATCATTTATTATTAAAGAAAAGCAAATCAAAACTACAGTGAGATATCACCTCTCACTAGTCAGAATGGCTATCATCAGAAAATCCACAAAAAATAAATGCTGGAGAGGGTGTGGAGAAAAGGGAACCTTCCTAGACTGTTGGTGGGAATGTAAATTGGTACAGCCACTGTGGAGAACAGTAAGGGGGTTCCTTAAAAATCTAAAAATAGAGCTACCATATGATCCTGCAATCCCACTCCTGGGCATATATCCAGAGAAAAACATGGTCGGAAAGGATACATGCACCCCAGTGTTCATTGCAACAATGTCTACAATAGCCAAGGCATAGAAGCAACCTAAATGTCCATTGACAGAGGAATGGATAAAGAAGATGTGGTACATATATACAATGGAATATTACTCAGCCATTAAAAAGAATGAAATAATGCCACTTGCAGCAACATGGATAGACCTAGAGATTGACATACTGAGTGAAGTAAGTCAGACAGAGAAAGACAAATAGTGTATGATATCGTTTATATGAGGAATCTTTAAAAAAAAGATACAAATGAACTTATTTACAAAACAGAAACAGACTCACAGACTTAGAGAACAAACTTATGGTTGCCAGAGGGAAAGGAGGGGAGGGACATTTAGGGAGTTTGGGATTGACATGTACACACTGCTGTCAAGCTCGTTTCCTGGTACAACAATGAATTTGGCTACAGCAACAGTGTAGTGGACCTAATGGTCCACAGAGCCTCCAAGGAGTAAGAGTCCCTGTACCACCAGCCCCAGCAAGAGCAGGAGAGGAAGAGAGAGGTCCTCAGCTTCTGGGGAGTCCTTACCCCAACTTCATCCTCCAACACACTGAGAATCTCCTGACCTCCACACGGTTTCCATCCCAGACAATAGAGGAAGGGGAGGGACTGAAGAAGGGGAGGGGCTTATGGAGCCCTACCTTGTCATGTACCATCAATAAAGTGCACTGTACCCCCCTCAAAAAAAAATAAAATAAAATGGATAACCAACAAGGACCTACTGTATAGCACAGGGAACTCTGCTCAATATTACGTAACAACCTAAATGGGAAAATAATTTGAAAAAGAATAGATACATGTATATGTATAACTGAGATACATGTATATGTATAACTGAATCACTTTGCTGTACAACTGAAACTAACACAACATTGTTAACTATACTCCAATATAGAATAAAAAGTTTTAAAATGTTAATCATTATTAGTACTAATATCTTGATACAACCATGTGAGAGAGTTATAATTATTCTCATATTACATATGAGCAAATTGAGAATCAGAAAATTAAAATTTTTGTGGTGAAGAAAAATACAAAATAAAAAAATAAAAGTATGATCTCTCATCTATCAGAGTGGCAAAATATCTCATTTGACAATGTGTCTAATACATCACTAATGAAAATGCAAAATGCCACAATTCTTATGGAGAGGAACTTGATGATATATAGGGAAATTACATATGCATTTCTATTTTACTACAGCAATCCCACTTCTAAAAATCTATCCTAAAGATACACTTGCAAAATGGCTTCTGAACACAGTTGTTTGCTTTAGTATTATTTGTAATAGCAATGTTAGAAGCAATCAAAATGGTCATCCATAAAGGACTGTGTGAAAAAATGAAAAAATAATTATACAGTCACAAAATAGAGTACTAGGCTCTTGTAAAACCATATGAGCAACCTCTACACACTGGTATGGAGTGATCTCCACAATATATTGTTAAGTGAAAAAGCAAGACACAGAATATATGTTATGCAGACTTCTGAATAAGAAAGTGGAACAAATGAACACACACACTATGTTTATATTTGCAAAAAAACTAATGAACACCAAACAGAAACTACTAAAAATAGTTATTGCTTATAAGGAGAGGGAGGAACAAAATGGAAGGAACAGGGATGAAAGGAATTCATGTGAATGTACCTATAATATAATTTTGATATGTGAATCATGTATATGTTTTCTATGATCAAAAAGCAAAATGAAATCATAAAGAAAAATCTCTTAATTAAAGTTAATTGAAACAAAGTTAATTATATATAATTTTGGTGATATAACCTTAAAGAGGGGGATAAAAATCAGTCCAAGTATTTATACGTTCTCAAAGGAATATATCTAAGGACAGAAATAAGTGCAAAGGAACCTCAAACTTTATTCTATTGTGTTATTGTTATCTTGTGCATACTTCATGTATAATTTTTGATATTATGAGATAAATAAATTAAATAATTATTATAATATTGTGTAGAAAAATAACCTTTCAGCATAAAAGATAAAATGGTATAAAGTTTATATTTGAATTGAATAAAACAATGCACATTGTTTTTATATTTTTATTTTTGAATGCATGTTCTAATACTGTCCACTGAAAATATTTAAGGGCAAGAGAAACCCAGTGACAATAAACCACCTCTAGCAGCCAGATTTTGTTCATTAAATGACTCTCAACAATAGAAGTAATGAGGATGCTCAGTAAAAAGTTCTTTTAGGTGCTGGGCAGGAAATGTACAAAAAGTTTGGGGCATAATGTTAAATATAAAGAATGGAAGGTACAAAAGGATTATGTAATCTGTACAGAAGACACAGAAGCCATCTTAAAAGAACTCTCACTGCTTTAGGTTAGAATCATTTGTGATTTGAAAAGAATGATTACTAAAATATATTGAAAACATCAAGTATATAAAAATCTCAGAATAGATAGATGGATAGATAGATAGGCAGATAGCTATAGACGTATATGTAATCAGAGAGAAATAAAACAATACTCCCTAGAGAACACTGGAATTTGCCAGGGTACTAACTCATTATGATGAACATTGATAGTTAAATGAGAAAAATTAAGAATTTTTTTTTGTACCTTCTGGATAGACTACATTTCAGTGTTGTTAAAATACTACTAGATGTGGGGGGAAGGGAGGTTTAAAACACAGGATAATTGCAACAAATAAATGCAGAATGACTGAAAGAACTAGAAAGTCACAATTTTGCAATTCCTAATAGGATAACTGATTTAGGCAATGGGTTATTTATATTACTATTGCTCCAAATGAGGAAGCACCAAGGTCAAGAAATTTAGGCAAGTTTACAAACTAGGGGCAAGCAGTAATTTACAATGAGGCAATCTCACTGTATAGAAGTAAGATAAAATATTAAAGATAGAAAGCAAAAAGAGTTAATTGCACTCTATTAAGAGGGTCTTAATATTTTTCAAATCTAAAATTAAATTCCTTTGCTTGTGAAAAGTTCTGTGCTCAGCTAGGAGGCTGCTATGAAACATTAAACACTGTCAATTCTTACTGGAATGCTGCGTTAATACTGCATAACATCAATTTTTTATATTATGAATGTTAATTATCCCTGAGATTCTGAAATGCCTAACGGTGCTAAAGTACTAGTGCATTAATTTTATTTTTAATTTATTTTCTTTTTTGTATTGGCTGTTCTCCCTAGATCTGATTCTTCTCCCTGCAGTGAGAAATGAGTTAAATCAGCTCTCACTGTCAACCGGAACAGCCTTGAACCTGAGTTAATTCATCACCTACTGACAAAAGGTTAAAAATATTGAATATCAATATCCAGAATGTTTTCCAGCTCAGCAATTGTTTGGCAGTGCTGATGTCTGAGCTGTGGGAATAAAGTGCAAGGTTTTGGCATTTTCTGTGTCCCTGGAGTTACCTTCTTAATATGCTTTATATATGAATATAAATAAAAGTTTTCCCTTCACTTTTCTTTTAATGTAGTTGATACTAGATATATAAAAATTTGAAACAAAAGCTAATACAATAATAAAATGTGTATATCTACCTTCACGATAAAAGCAAACTTTCACAACTGATTTGCAGAATTATCAGCTGGATCTGTACTGTACAGACTCATGCTTATTCATGCTTATCTGATTATACATTCAGACTCTAGTCACCTACAAAGACTGAACAATAGGATCATTATTTTTTGAATGAATTTAACTCAATTAACATGTGCGAAGAACTCTGTCAGACATTAGGAAAACTATTGTAAACAATTCTGCCCATGAACACATGGACCCAGTATTCTAGCAGTTCAAGGTAAGATATATTTGTGTATGCGTGTGTGTCTGTGTGTGTGTGTCTGTGTGCACACAAGTGCATTATAGAGAAAGTATATTAGGGAAATACAGTAGCTTAGAAAAAACAAACTATTTTAACCATTGACTATGGTTAGAGGATTGAATTGGTGTCATCGATGTAAAAAAAAACAATAAAAAGATTAAAGATTATTTTTACTTGTTTAAAATTGAAATCTCATTTTAAACAAAGTAGGAACACATTTTAATATATTCATTTTATAGATTTTTTTTCCCAAGACTTCATCAAAATTTGGATAGAAAATATTTTTATTGGCTTTATTTTTTTCTTGTTGTTTACAAACATCAACCATTTTGTTTTATTATGTGGTTGGATAAACTCCTTTTGATTTTGTGACTAGAAGGTTTCTGATACCAGAGGTTCTTATAACATATGAGAACTTCTAGACATCTTCAGTTATCAGATAACCACAAAAGTGAATTTGATATTTTTCATTTACATATTATCCTGCAAATTACTTTTGGCATTATATAGGATGTGTAATAATATCTGTATAGGGCTTTAAGACTGCATAGGGCTTTAATCTGTGTAAAGCCAAAATAAATATATGTATCTTTTCTGGTGAGATGGAAGATTTATGTTGTTTCAAATTTTTTGCTATTACAATATACTTTGTGATATAATGCTTCTTTGTACACACATGCCAGAGTTTCTAGGTCATATTCTGTGGGTATAATTCATACGTTATGGATATCATCAACTTTATTTTAAAATGTTAAGTTGCTCCTGAGGTTGTAAGACAGGGATATGATATATTCTTGCTTCATATTGTTCCAAACTTTTCCAATTGACGTTTTTCTATCATGCATTCGGAGAATGCACGGCAGTAGTGACTACTGACTACTGCAGGTCTGTATATTAAATATATCATAATACTGTTATTCAGCAGTACAAAAATTAAAATGCAATACTTCTGTTTGTTCATTTACTTTTTTTTTTTACATCTTTATTGGAGTATAATTGCTTTACAATGGTGTGTTAGTTTCTGCTTTATAACAAAGTGAATCACTTATACATATACATATGTTCCCATATCTCTTCCCTCTTGCATCTCCCTCCCTCCCACCCCTCCCTATCCCACCCCTCCAGGTGGTCACAAAGCACCGAGCTGATATCCCTGTGCTGTGCGGCTGCTTCCCACTAGCTATCTACCTTACATTTGGTAGTGTATATATGTCCATGCCTCTCTCTCGCTTTGTCACAGCTTACCCTTCCCCCTCCCCATATCCTCAAGCCCATTCTTTAGTAGGTCTGTGTCTTTATTCCTGTCTTACCCCTAGTTTCTTCATGACATTTTTTTTCTTAAATTCCATATATATGTGTTAGTGTACGGTATTTGTCTTTCTCTTTCTGACTTACTTCACTCTGTATGACAGACTCTAGGTCTATCCACCTCATTAAAAATAGCTCAATTTCATTTCTTTCTATGGCTGAGTAATATTCCTTTTTTATCTCAAAGCTGTGCATTATCTCAACAACTCTCTCTTTTTTTCTAATGAAGAAAGAAAAATTGTGACAAATGAAGAAAAGTAATTTAGAAAATGAGACATTTGATAGCAATGTTACATTGGGGCAAAACAAATGTCAGAACTGTCTATATTTAGGACTCAATAATGTTCTATCCACCAAGGTCTGGAAATAAAAGATTGCCTCTGAGATTAAGATACAAACACAACACCTAATTCATCATCACAGAGACACACAAAATGATCTTAGTCAGACTTCTAAGCTGGTAACATTTGACCGACTGTATCTTTAGTAAATGGCATGTAACAAGTCAAAAGAAATAATTCCTCAATAAAGGACAGTATTATTACCAGTAAAGCATGGGATATCTAAATTCTTTCATGTTATATAGAAGCCCTGTCAAGGAAAGAAAGTCTTAGAATTCTTTTTCCAAAACAGTAGCAACTAACCATACATGGCAAATAAATTTTAATTTTAACTTTATTAAAATTAAATTAAATTAAAACTCAGTTAAAATAGTCACATTCCAAGTGCACAACAGCCACAAATGACTAGTGGTTACAATAGTGGACAGCATACAGAACAGTTCCATGGTCACAGAGAATTCTACTGGGCAATGCTGGTTTAGACAATAGATTTCAAGTATTTAGATATCATTGTGGAAATGACATACTAGCTGTAGTTCAACAACTTTCAACATTCTAATCATATTTCTAGAATGATTCTCACTGTGAGATAAATTCATAAAGCTAACCTAGCATGACACTATTACTTGCTGAGCCACTTAACTGCTCTTGCTGTAAACCATGTCACTAAAGAATCCTTACATTGTCGTTTGTCTTCCCATGTTCAAGTTTTGTCTATTAGTATAGAATAGGCCGTCCATGAATACTCAATTATGCTAACTTTTATTAATATATTTCTCATTTAAAATGAATAAATTGAGTATCTGATTTGATTTGACATTGCAAGTCACTTTATAGAGAAATGATCTGTTGATAATGCCAATACATGTATCCCACCCCAAGCATCAGTTCTGTTGTTTCTTGCAAGCTAATTCATTGCCCTTCTGGCTTTACACGTCATTCACATGTGCTTGGTTATTGCTAAATGCTCCCAAGATACTGTGACAAATCTTAACATTTATACTATCTGTTCATTAAAAATTAGATGGCTACAGCAGGTGATTAGGTGCTGGACTATATATAATTATAGAATTATATAAGGTCAACAAGACATACACATGTACACACACATAGCCAGGTCCCCAGAAAGTGGCCCAGATCTGTAGTTCCTACTTAGTTACCTTTCATAAATAACTAACCACTTTCAAGATTAAGAATACTAACTGAATTAGTTATTCAAATTATTGAACTACAAATACCACAGTGTAGCACAATGGTAAAAACAGAAAACAAAAACATAAACTTAAGTGTCCATGAAACAATTTTGTTCTTTCATTTATTCCTTGATGACTCATAACAAGTTTCTGAATCTCTTTCTATAGTTCTGTATTTTTTAATTCATAAAATGGAAATAATTATATTCTACCTCATAGCTTCAGAATTATTCGAAGTAACACTTTTAAAAGATCCACAAAATATTACCAGGATCACAGTAAACATTCAATCAATACTGGTTGTTATTAGAGTATATTAAAACATTCATCATAAGCCATCATTTTTAAAATGTGCTTTATTTTAGGAGACTAGACAGATGAATGTTGAAGTTTGAAAAAAAAAATTTTAATTAATTAACAGTCAGTAAACAGGAAGAATTCACCACAGTACTGGATTAATCATCAGAAAAAAAATAATTCTCAACATCTGCCAAATTGTGAAGTATATAAAATACTTGAATGACAAAGATATTTAAAATAATTTCCTTGTAAAAATCTATCAACAACATTTATTTCAGATCATAATGAGGGAGTTGTGTAAATTAAGAAGTAATACTCTCCTAAGATTTTTTCTAGGAGATAGTTAAATTAGTCCAGTGAGAAACATTAGACTGCATATTTTTAAAAGATCCAAATGTAGCAAAAATCTCAGATGGAGTGGTTGAAATAATTCTTCTCAGAAGAGATATTCAGATTTTCATTATTTCACTTCTGCTGATTTTGCCTGCCTCACTTCTGGGATTTCCTCATTTTTCCCCAACCTCTAGCCACTTTAATGGTGCTGTGGTTGTTCAGTCATTTCAACTCAATGACTTGAATGTGCTGCTTTCTTCTCCTAAGTTATTCTTCTGTTCTACTTATAAGTTATTCTTCTGTTCTACTCATATTCACCCTTTGGAGACTGATTAAGCATAACTCCCTCAGGAGCCACCCTTGATAATCTTCTCTTCCCCACTTTGGGTAAGTTTTCTCTACTTTTTGCATTCCCTGGTACATTTTCTTCACAACATTTACTTGCATTTGTTCAGTTTTGTTAGGTTTTATTTAAAGTTTCCATTGTTTACTTATTTTTCATTATTATAGTAGATATGCATCCTTAACTATATTGTCACCTCACTGAGGTCAGTACTTTTACCTCAAGAATTACCCACCTCTGACTTAACGCTTGGCAGTTTCATAATAAGTACTTGTTAAATGCATTAAGAAGGCGGAAGAGAACTAAAATCTCTGAGGAGTAGTGACACTATTTGTAAACTATGAAGTAACAAAACTTCTTAGATAATTTGAAGTTTTCTGTTACTTTATTTTAGGTAACTGAAATGCTTTCTTGGATTTTATACCCTGAAGTTATGTTGCTTTAAAATTGAGAGATCTCTCTATGTACTGTTGAGCTTGATAGCTATAATATTTTCTTTTCAGTTTTGACCACATTAATTCTAATTCTGTTTTTGTTAAATGGCTATGCAGTCATGTGCCTGCTTTCCAATAAAGAAAGATGTTTTATATCAATTGTAAATTTGTCAATTGGGAGGTGTATTCCAAATCCTTGTAAGATGGTTCAACATCTCACAAACTTTGAGAGTCAACATTAGTCAGACCTAGAGGATTAAAACATTTCCTACTCCTGAGGAAAACACTATTTAGTTTCTGTCCTTAAGACCAAAGCTGGATGACAGACTGCAGTTAAAAGGCATGACAAGTCACTGCATACAATCCATGATACCTGGCACTACAGAAAACACTTTAGTTTTCTATTACAGGAACTAAATGTACTAATACAGGGAAAAGATCATCATTTGGTTGTTTTTTAATTAAACTGTGTGTGACAACAAAAAAAATTTTATTGAGTATAACTGACATACAAAAAGCTGTACATATTTAATATATACAACTTGAAGAGTTTGGAGATAAGTATATATCTGTGAAACGGCACAATCAATGCCATAAACATATCCATCACATCTAAAAGTTTTCCCCATCCTCTTTATTTTTGTGATAAGAGCACTTAATGTTAATTCTACTCTATTAGAAAATTTTAAAATAGATAATACAGTATTGCTAACTATAGGTACTATGCTGTACATTAGATCTCTAGGACTTATTCATCTTACATAACTGAAACTTTATACCCTTTAACGAACACCTCCTTGCTTTACCCTCCTCTTAGCCCTTGGTGACCACCATTCTATTATCTGCTTCTGTGAGTTTGGCTATTTTAGATTCCTCGTATAACTGAGATCACATAATATTTGTTCTCTGTGTCTAGCTTATTTCACCTAGCATAATGTCCTCCAGGCTAATCCGTGTTGTCACAAATGGCAGGATTTCTTTCTTTATTAAGGCTGAATAATATTACATTCCATGTAAACTGGTACAGCCACTGTGGAAAAGAGTATGGAAGTTACTTCAAAAATTTAAAATATAACTATCATATGATTTAGCAATCTCACTTCTGGGTATATATCTAAAGGAATTGAAATCAGGATTTTGAAGAGAAATCTGCATTACCGTATTTATTTCAAATTAGTATTCAGAATCATCATTTAGTTTATATGGCAAACTTTTCAAATTGAAAGTGGAACGAAATTTTAAGCATGGAAATACAGTAAAATATCAGCCTTTCTAGAAAAAAGCCCTGCTTTTGTATCATCTTTAATACATTTTCTAAGGAATATCATTTATTTCTCTTTGTGTTAATTATAAAGCATTTCTTAAGTAAAAGTAGAAATCTTAAATGACATTTTTCAAATACATACCTTTGACCTAATTTTTATTACTATAGAATCTCTTCCATGGTCATAATTATTCTTATTCCTTATTTTACAGTATTGTAAATACTGTTATTTTACAGTATTGTAAGATAACAATGTGACTGCAATGAGTGTTAAACAGGAAGAATCTTACATTAAACAAAGGGTCTCTTACAAAATGTATGGTACTTAGAAGGTTTTGTGAATGTGTATATGTGTATGTGATTGGTCAAGTCTCAGTGGCATATATGGCATATTTGACACAAGAGTAGATCCTTTTTTAATATCCATTCTTGTACATGACAAAATTATTTTGAGTAATAATTATGTAATGAAACAAATAATACGTATGTCCAAAAAAACTGAGGAAGAGAGAATATTCTTGTATTGACCACTGTATATGTATAATGAAGGCAGTAAATAAATAAACAAATAAATAAAATTTAGTAGTACAGTTAAAAATGGCTTCATTAATATATGTTAATTACTTCAATGTATTTTTTAAAAGAAAGGGACAAATCTTAGACATATATTATTAATAAATAATAATTTCTTCCACATAGAAGAAACGGCAGTATTAAGGAATGCCAAAGACTCCTGTGAGCTTTATGGGGAACAACTACCTGGTCCAGCCAGAGGAACTAAAGGTAATGATTCTTCATGGTATCTTCTGAAATGCAAAATTTTAATGTTGATTTCTTTCCCCTGTGAAGATTGCCGTTGCTTCTGGTTTTTCCTTTGCTGTTTCTTTGTTTAGTAACTTGCCCAGGTTAGATCTATGAAATCAGTTTCCCCTGGAATGTTTGGCATTTGATGCTGCTCCTTAATTTTTTATTTGTGTGCTTTGTTGATATTATATTGAAGCCTGTTCTTCCAGGGTTTACCCCTGTGTTTGTGCAAGAGGTCAGCCAGTGATGGAACAGAGATGTTCTCAAATGCCTTGATCCAGTAAGGCACTCATTTTCTGATGGGTCTCTGGGTGGGTAGGGAAGGGAATTCAGGGTTTTTAGGTTGCTCTAGCTTATACTTTTCACAGGATCCAAGCACAACTTCAGGGTTGGCTGTGAGTGTTGGGTTAGCTTGAGCCCTCTCTGAGCCTCCCCTATGCAGGCGTACTATCTCAGCCAGGTGTATGTTTGTCCCAATCAAGACAGAAACCTCAAGTAGAGGGGCTGGCCTTCCCGACTGATCCACCTCTGAAATTATCACTTCCACAGACAACACTGCTGCATTGTCCAATACTCGAAAATGAGTGATATTCCTTAGACCATGGCAGAGAGAAGCCAGTCCTCAGATTGACTCCTTACCCTGTAGAAACTTCCTGCCTACTGATGGGGAGGTAGGGTGGGAAGGCAGAGGGGAAGGGGCTGATGGGAGCAAGCCTAAGGAAAAAAGGCCACAGATTCTGTGTTCTCACCCCAGGTTTGGCATTTTTATCAAGAATAAAGGCTTCTGTGATTATTATACACTCTTGAGCCATTTCCAGAGCACTGAAATGTTTGTTTCTGTCAGTTTTATTGAGCTTTATAGTTACTTTTTGCAGAGAAGATTTTCTGATTGCCTCACTTGACTGTAGCCACAATAATTCTTGTTCTTCCTGAAATAGATTGAGCACGCTCTTGCCTGGGTCTTAGCAGGTACTCCTCGCTCTGCCTGGATGCTCCTTACACATACAGCTACTTGACCTACTCCTTCAGTTAATTCAGGCTTCACCTTCAGTACCATCCTTTCGGGAAAGCCATCCTTCCCTGTACAATTCGATTCCACTCTATATCAGTTTCCCCTTGTTTTATTTTGTTTTATCCCACTTACCACCTCTTATACAGCTCTTCCTTGACTTAAAATGGGTTTGTGTCCTGATAAAACCATCATAAGTTGAAAATATCGTAAGTTGAAAATGCACTTAATACACCTAACCTACTGAAACTCATAGCTCAGCCTAGCCTACCTTAAAAGTACTCAGGGGCTTCCCTGGTGGCGCAGTGGTTGTGAGTCCGCCTGCCAATGCAGGGGACACGGGTTCGTGCCTGGATCCGGGAAGATCCCACATGCCGCGGAGCGGCTGGGCCCGTGAGCCATGGCCGCTGAGCCTGCGCGTCCAGAGCCTGTGCTCTGCAGTGGGAGGGGCCGTAGCAGTGAGGGGCCCGCGTCCGCAAAAAAAAAAAAAAAAAAAAAGTTCTCAGAACACTGCATTAGCCTACAGTTGGGCAAAATCATCTAACACAAAGCCTATTTTATAATAAAGTATTGAACATGTCATGCAATTTATTGAATTCTCTACTAAAATTGAAAAACAGAATGGTTGTCTAGGTACAGAATGGCTGTAAATGCACTGGTTGTTTACCTTGTAATCATGGGCCTGACTAGGAGCTGTGGCTTGCTGCTTCCCAGTATCACAAGGGAATAGAGAGAGGATTGGGTTTTAACATATTGGTAGTCTGGAAAAAAATAAAAATTCAAAATTCGAAGCATGGTGTCCACTGAATTCATATTGCTTTCACACCATTGTAAAGTTGGAAAATTCTAAGTCAAACCATCATAAGTCAGAGACCACCTGTACTAGATACTTATTATATGCCCCCTCTCCAGACATGATAGCCAAACACCTTTTTTTCATCCCTTGCTATATTCTCAAAACATACAAATAATATCTGGACAGAGGAGGTGCTCAATAGGTGTTGAATGAATGAATGAGTTAGTGATTGAGTAAACAAAGGAAAAAGATAAATAATAAAGTACCCTTTGTCAGAGGATTTTTTTCCTCTTTTGAATTACCACTAAAGGTCACTAAAAGGAAGAAATGACGGTCTTTAAGATTGAGTCGCCATTGTATTTTCCATTCAGTTTCCTAGGATTGTTTTAACACCATATAAATAGTCTTAGAAAAAGCCTCTCTTCCTTTCTATGACTTAATATGGCATGAGGACAGTTCTTCAAGGAATTTCTATTTCTTGGATGTGGCCGAGGATCCCAAAGTTAGAGTCACTTCATTGAGCTAGCATTAAAAAATCATTATCTTTCACGCTTAAAGAACTATACAGTGCGTACTTGCTCTACTAGTCTGAAGGTACTACAGGAAATAGTTTCTGTAACATAATCACAAGGCAAAGTTGCTATCTGCATTAACTGCTGAAAACCAAGTGATGCTGTTGCATAAATAATAAGTTTCTGGGACTTCCCTGGTGGCGCAGTGGTTAAGAATATGCTTGCCAATGCAGGGGACACAGGTTCGAGCCCTGGTCAGGGAAGATCCCACATGCCTCAGAGCAACTAAGCCTGTGCACCACAGCTACTGAGCCCGCGTGCTGCAACTACCGAAGCCCACGCACCTAGAGCCCGTGCTATGCAACAAGAGAAGCCAGCGCAATGAGAAGCCCACGCATGGCAACAAAGTGTAGCCGATGCTCACTGCAACTAGAGAGGAAGCCTGCATGCGGCAAAAAGACCCAATGCAGCCAATAATAATAAGTTTCCAAGGGTCTTATTAAATAGGGAAATATCAGGGATACAAGAGTAACTAATGGTTTCTAGCAGAAAACAGAAGAAGACCAAACAAGTGAAAAATTGTATGAAACAAATTGTGGACATGCTATATCAGATGTCAGGGATTGGAAGGGAAGACGAGGCAAAACTAGTCTGGACTTTGGAAAGCTTCAAAAAGAATGCCTTCTCTTTTCTGTGTCTTTATATAGCATAAAGTAAATTCTTATCAGTACACTAAACTGAATATTTAGTAATAAAATGACCAACAGATATCCAGTGGACAAGTCAGTGGAACAAATGAGTAGGGATGAGATTGGGTTTTTTTTTCAGTAAAAATATGTTAATTCTAATGAGTATGCAGTAGCGTACAACACACATTTAGTTTTAAAATTAATTCTTTGTATTAAAAAATAGATTTTGTGTATTCTGAAGCAGCATGTTTCTATAACGTGTAAACAACTAAGCCGTTGACTCATTTTTTTAAGTGGCCCTGTTGGGATTCTTAGTGCTGCTTTGGAGCCGTCATTTTTTTTTTCCTGCAGGATGTTCCTGAATTTACCGAATCAGTTTGAAGCCATAGAATCTTTTTTCTAGATGACAGAAAAGAATGTTTCAAATGCATGAAATGTACTTTAAAACAAGCCCCAGTGCATCAAATTTTGCAATTGGTTGCTGCACTCGAAAGCAGTCACTTAGAGAAATATGTAACAATTTCATTCAATTACCTCAGATGTGATGTATGCCATTTTAGAAAAAGAAAATGGCCCAAAATGTGCTCTTTAAATCGATCCAAATGCGAAGAGAAAAATATAGTTGGTTGTTTGATGCTGCATCTTAATAATACGGAAAATCCATTTATTTAGAAATATGTGTTTCATTGAATAAGATAGATTAAAACTCTACAAATAAGAAAATTTTAAGCTATATAGAAATATTTTGCATATTTATTTTAAATCCAATGTTACAATAGGTATTTGTTTACCATACTAATGGTTTTTCACCATCAAATATACACTTAAAAATGATTTAGAAGGCCTACTTTCACTCTGAGTAGAAAGTAAAGCAAGGATAAGAGGTGTCCCTTGCCAAGAAATATGGATCTTTGGAAAGGTAAGGTATTTATAAAGCACTATACCAAGCAGTACAACCTTACATATTTCACAGGCTAGTCATTCAAACCACAATCCAGGTGAAAGATATAACTCTGTGGCTCCCAGTGTACTATTTTTGTACATTTCATCTTCCTAATTTTATCACTTTAAACATGCTAAACTCAAAGCAAAGTATTTTTGTATATTTTCTCTTTTCCCTTGATACAAAATAACACCATTTGTAGTTTATTGGGATCCACTGTAGTTTATTATGCTACAGTCTCATTTAACCAATATAACATTTCAGAATTCCGTCCTCAATTCCCCTAACCATTTATCATAAAACAATACATTCAGATCCTATTTTTTCTATGAGAGAGCATTTTGCCTAGAAACAAATTTCCATTTTACTCAGGCATTCTATTTAGTTTAACAATGTGTGTGTGTGTGTGTGTGTGTGTGTGTGTGTGTGTCATGGGATTACTTTGATCTGGATTTTGAATTGATTTAAAAATAAATTTTGTTGTTGTCAAACTAAAGTGTAAAACATAAAAATTAATGTTACTTTTAGTATACCAGGTTGGAAGGGACTTTCTGTTTCTTCCAACCAAGTTTCTTTTGATATTTTTTGCTTTTATTAAATAAGACTAAAACTAAGCAGGAATTAATTGCTATCATCAGCAGGTTGTCAGGTTTATGCAAATGAAGAATTAGAATCCTGTAATGCCATTTAAAAAGTTTTTCAATCCATCCTTCTCTTTGTGAACAGGGAGATTTGAAGTCTGAAAAATCCGTCAATATTTGTTTCCTTTTCTTCCATGTAGGATCAGACAGCTGAATGGAACAGTATCAGTGTAACTGTGGAAACCTCTGTTTTGTTTCTCCTAGTATCTCCCAGGGGAAGAGCCTATGATCCCATGAAGACAAGTGGGGGCCATCCCCATTTATGTAGACGGCTGCTGTGAAATTGACAGATTAAACAAACAAACTTCAGCCCATTTCCTGCAGTTACACTTCTTCATGTCCCTAGCTATATGGAACTCCATAGTCTGGTTATTCACACTGACACTGTTTGAGCTATACTTCAAACCAAGGCATTGTTTTGCCCAACACATTGAATACTGCCAACTAATATGTGACTCTGATTAAAGGAGCTTTCAACAATCAAATTTTAAGATTCTTATTGACCATCAGGACACCGCCCCCACCTGCCCCACTTGATAATATACACATAAGAATTTTGGCTTGTCATATAATTGACCACAATGTTGCAATATCTTGAGATAAGAGCTCAGATGCTATTTCAAATGATTATGGAAAACCTAGAGTTTGCAATTATGTAAGATATCCACACGTTATTTTATGGTCTAGTATTATGGAAGCCTTAGCAAAATGACTTATGCATCACTAAAATGCCACAGATAATGGTATTGGTGGGACCTTGGAGGCCAGTGGTTCTCACCAAAGTATTTACAATCAGTAAAATAATTCTACTTTATATGTCTTTTCATATAGTTCTGGATTATACAATATTGGTATTGTAAGGTTTTATAATTCTCTTTATCATTTTGGAACGTTCTTAAAGTATTCATTTGTGGGCATTATTTATCTGAATGTTAGGAAAAGAGTTTGGGGGTATAAAAGCCAGTTAGAAAATAAATTTAGATATTGAAAAAGTGGTTTCTCATTTCTCTTATGAAAATGTTCTGCATTCAACCACAGACCTAAACAAACATTACAACAAGAAAACAGAAAAACAGGTCATGTGATAAAATATGAAACAGAGTAAGAAAAAGATACCATTTTCCAGTCATTATTGAATGAGCTATTTTAAAGATAACCATTTTAATCTCATTAGATTTTTGTGGACATCCACTATCCTCTTCACTGGGGCTAACAATTTCTGAGTATTTATTCTGAGTAAGGCACAATACAGAGACCTTCACATGCAACATTTCATTTAATCACCTAACAACTCAAATTAGATACCAAGAGTATCATAATTTTATGGATTAGAAAACTGGGGCTTAGAAAAATTATATAAATTGTGCAAAGTCACACAGATGATAAATAGTTAAATCAGTTTTCAACTACAAATGTGTTTGGTACCAGAGCCTAGATCTTCTCATCCCTCATGTAATGTCCCTGAGAATTATGCATACATCACAATTAACATATATATACTTACTGTTTTAGATTCTTATTATTAACACTCCAACAATTAAAAAACGTAACATATAATAGCTATTAACTGCTTATGTATTTGTTTGAAAAAATTGTCATATAGCCATTCAAGATAAAAACTCTCAGCAAACTAGGAATAGAGGTAAACTTCCTCAGCTTGGTCAAGAATATCTACAAAAAAACATGCAGATAACATCATACTTAATGGTGAGAAACTCAAACCCTTCCCATTAAGATCAGGTACAAGCAAGAATGTCCACTCTTACCACTCCTTTTGAACATCCTACTGAAGTAGTAGCCAATGCAATAATACAAGAAAAGAAAAGAAAAGATATACAGACTGGGGGAAAAGTTAAGCTCTTTATTTGATCATCTATGTAGAAAATTCTAAAGAATCTGAAACAACAACAACAACAGCAACAAAATCCTGGAACTAATAATAAGTGACTAAAGCAAGGTCACAGGATTAATGTAAAAATTCAATTGCTTTTCTGTACTAGCAATGGATAAATAGAGTTTGAAATTAAAACTACATACCATTTATATTAGCTCCACCCAAAATGAAATACATAGGTATAAATCTAACAAAATATGTTCAAGATTTATTTGAAGATAACCACAAAACTCTGATGAATGAAATCATAGAGTAACTAAATAAAGGAGAGATATTCCATGTTCATTGGTAGAAACACTCAATATTGTCAAGATGTCAGTTCTTCCCAACTTTATCTTTGGATACAATGCAATCCCAATCAAAATCCCAGCAAGTTATTTTGCAGATATTGACAGACTATTAATAAAGTTTATATGGAGAGGCAAACGATTCAGAATAGCCAACACAGTATGAAGGAGAATGAAATTGGAGGACAGACACCACCCTACTTTATGACTCACTGTAAATCTACTCTAATCAAGACAGTGTGGTACTGGTGAAAGAACAGACAAATAGAACAATGGAACAGAATAGAGAGCCCAGAAATAGACCCACATAGATATAGTCAACTCATAGTTGAAAAAGGAGCAAAAGCAATACAATGGTGCAAAGGAAAGTCTTTTTCAACAAATGGTGCTGGGACAACTTGGACATCCACATACAAAAAAAAAAAAAAAAAAAAAAAAAAGCAAGAGCCTTAAGAAGTCCAGGGATCTATAGAAACTAATAAAACCAATTTTAATGAGAATCTGTGAGTAGGCCTCTGTCCTTCCGATCTGTCAACAGCTGAGAGCAATAGAGGGTATTTTGAAGTAATTCATCTTTGCTTCTCTCTTCTATTTCTTTTTAGTACTGACAAAACAGAGAGAAGTGGTTAAGACCATGGGCTCTGGATCAGACATATAAATAGAAATTTCTGCTCTGCTATTTACAAGCAACATGGCCTGGAGCAAGTTATGAACACCAGTAACCTACAGTGTTGTAAGCTCATATATGGTCATATACCCACCTGGTTACATTGTTGTGTAGGTCATATTAGGTTATGGAGATAAAATAATTTAACACAGCATCTTACTTAGTAAGCACTCCACAAATGTTAGCTATTTATTATTTTTCTAATCACCCCCACATTAGGGGAAATGCCATATTCAGTGTGTGTGTGTGTGTGTGTGTGTGTGTGTGTGTGTGTGTGTACATATTCAATACATAAATTCATGTTGGTAAATATTTACTGTGTACGTCCTACGCCAACAGTGAAAGTAAACTGTATATAGCAGATATACCTAATATTGTTGACAGATGCAGTTGCATTTGCATTTTATTTCTATGAAACCTTGAGATGACCGAAATATCTGAGCAAGGGACAGAAGGAGAAAATATAGTGCTTTGCTCTAATAGTGAAATGGATCCTGATAAATAGAGAGCTTGCTTTCTTGCTGAATATCTTGGTAGTAGCAAGATACTTGGTTGTTCAACAGTTTTGTTACAGGATATTGTTATATTCTGGTTTGAGACCAGAAGAATCTAATTTATCCTAAAAGTATATTTTATTAGGCAGGATTAGTTTAAAGTCGACTTCGGCTTTCAAGCAGAAATTTTATGTAATTCTTAGGTTTAATACATGTTTTAAATTTTCATTTTTCAGTTAGGGTTGTTGTTCCTTTTAGATGTAAAACTGGAAGATGAAATCCTCTGCACTTGTCATAAAAATCATTTTATCTTTTTCAAGGGCTTCTTGATTCCTTTGAAAGGAAACTAAACTCCTATTTTTTTTTCCTTCAATTGATGTAAGTAGAAATTTGAAACTAGATTCACATTCCAAAATGTTCACCTACAGTCATATTCCCCACAGCTAAACATGTAACTGAGTGTAATATAAATTATTCATTCAGATGAAACATTTTGACCTAGCAAGCTTTATTGCTGTTAAGAGAGTTGCAGTTGAAAACCTGCTTTGAATACAAATTGTAATAGCTGTAAATCAACGTATCCTACTAAGGCTGAGGGTAAGTCTACCCTATGGTAAAATTCCCTGCAACTAAAAGCACAAATTTGAGAGATTATCTAATGCAGCCTCTGATATGAGTGCTGAACTACAACGTATTCATTCTAAATGCATGGATATAGTGGTCCTCACAGCTCCTTTATTTTCTTCTCACAGTTCATGATCTCCTCACTGCCCTCTCCAAGATTTTCTGTCACTTTATTCTTTTACTCTACCCTCCAACACCTTGCCATGTTCTATATTTTTATCTCCTGCCTTCCTTCATAGTCACTTACACCCTTCTCTAAAACAAAACAAAATAAAGGCATAACAAATCTAAATGAAAAAGAATCTTCTAGAAATCTTTTCAAATTAACCTATAGTAATATCTTTTCAAGATAAGATATTCAGTAACACTTCTGCATTGACTCAACTGTGACGTATCAGGCATATTTATGTGAAGGATGTGTTCTTATATAGAGTAAGGATGCTGTCTATTACTTAAAGGTCAATTTCTTCATGGCAAAATATTTTAAAACTATTTCCTTTTCAAGTCATCATATTAACAAAATTTCCTCTACAGGATAATTTTCCAAATTGAGCGTTTTTCTGGACATCAAGGAGTTTCTTAACATTTTCTATTTCCACTGTCCATTGTATCAGTAAAAATAACTTTACACAAGGGTTTTAAAGGAAATAGTGTTCAAAAAATAATTTTTACTGTGGCCACGAAGCCTTACAGAGGACTTATGGGTGGAAATATATAAACACTGGACATGGTAGTTGAATGTACACTTCTCTTACTAGCTAGGGCTTTACTCCTGAATATTTTATGTAGCTGCCCCTAGTTATGTCTGTAGTTTTATATATACAGATAATAATAACTGCTATGAAGGAAACAAAAGCAGTAATATAACAGCCAGTGAAAGTGAAGGGATAAGAGCATGAATGGGGAGGTGAGGTTATTTTAGATTGAGTTGCTGTGGAACTGAAGAGGTAACTTTTAACTGAAGACCTAGAAGAAGCATGACATCATCAAGATGCAAGGACTTGGAGGCAGGTGAGTTGCACACTCAAAGTTCTAAGGCAAGTGCTTGGTGGATTAATGGAAGTGATATGATGCAAGTATAGCTAAATAATAAATGAGAGGTATGATGTGAAGGCAAAGAGGTTGTATATTAAAGGTAAAGAGATTAGGTGTGATCTTTAGTGTAATAGACAGTCGTTATGTGTTTTAGACAGAGGAATGACCCTATCCAAATTTGAAAATATTACTCTTGATACTGTGTGGAAAATAATTTGTAGATGAGTAAAAGTAGATGCTTGGGGGTCAGACAGAGGTTAATGCAGTTATTGGATTAAAGAATATATACACACTAACAAACGTAGTAAGGTAGATAGCTGGGGGGAAGCAGCCGCAAGGCACAGGGATATTAGCTCGGTGCTTTGTGACAGCCTGGAAGGGTGGGATGGGGAGAGTGGGAGGGAGGGAGACGCAAGAGGGAAGACATATGGGAACATATGTATATGTATAGCTGATTCACTTTGTTATAAAGCAGAAACTAACACACCATTGTAAAGCAATTATACCCCAATAAAGATGTTTAAAAAAAAAAAAAAAAAAATGAATGTGGCCTGGCTTAGATGGATGACAGGGATGATAGAGAAATGTGGATGGGTATTAGATATATTTTGGAGCCAGAAACAAATAGACTTAATGATGCATTGACTCTGAGAGATGAGAAAATTTGCTTTAGGTTCATTTTCTAATATAGTGAAGAGCGTCGGAAGAGCAAGTTTGGGTGGAACAATAAAAGGTTCTGTTTTAGGTTTATTAGGATTGAAGTGAGGGATATTAGGATAAGAGACCTTTGGTTTGTGTTTGGAATTCCTCACACTGTTCTCATTCAAAAGTCTATGCTTTTGCACATGTTTCCATCAACCCTCCCAATTCTACTCCCTCCCTCCCTTGGTGCACTCCAAATGATCCTGCAAATCTTAACTCAGATGCCATCATCTTTGGAAAGCCTTCTTGGTTTTAGCCTAGATGTCTGGTTGATGCTCTCCATTCTTTCATGTTTATTACTTGCCTTTCTTTTCACAATAAAGCAGATTTAACAAGGGGAGATCCTGCCTCTTTCATCTTTTTTTTTTTTCCCCCAGATACTAGACCAGATATCCAATAAACCTTTGTTTTTTCCAAAGACTTTCCTATTTTTTATTCTTAACCGAGGACCGTGGAGGGAGTGCTCCAGTGAGTTCTGGAACCCACTCACTGAGTAAAACAGGTCAATCCATCAATAAACAATACACAGGGATTGTGATCTTTTGCAAAAACAAAACCATGGATTGTGGTGGTACATGCAGCTGTGTTGATGTCTGTGTATTTTTTTGTTGTTGTTGTTGTTGTTTTTTGTGGCACGCGGGCCTCTCACAGTTGTGGCCTCTCCCGTTGCGGAGCACAGGCTCCAGACGCGCAGGCTCAGCAGCCATGGCTCATGGGCCCAGACGCTCCACGGCATGTGGGATCTTCCCGGACCGGGGCACGAACCTGAGTCCCCTGCATTGGCAGGAGGACTCTCAACCACTGCACCACCAGGGAAACCCTGTCTGTGTATTTTTATATCTCTCAAGACAGGAGGAATAAATAGGTATTTTGGTTATATAAACATGTCTGGAAACCATGACAGACAATGCATTTTTGGAAAAACTTTAATATAATACAGGTAAATCTTTTGACTTTAATACACCAGGAGCAAGTAATGGAATTCTAAGAAATTCAAAGTGCCAGGATATGATGACGATCACTGGCTCACTGAGAAGTGTCTATGGGACACTTCTATCTCCACACCTAGGTAGCTGGACACAAATGTTTCAGAATGGGTCTTTTTCTTTCAAAGGAAATTTTCACTTTGTATTTACATTGCAAAGGACTTACTGAGGGACTCCTAAGAATAGGATGATGTTGTAAGTGGAAAAAGCAAATAATTTACTCCATCAGAATGCTAATGACTAGGAAAACACATTCCATATTTAACCTGTGAAATCAGATTTTCATTTTGTTTTAAATGTATCGTTCCATTCAAAATGCAAGTAATTTATTATGAAAGGAATTTTTAAAAACTAAAGTCAAAAGCAGTGTCTTACTATTTGCCTATGCCATCACATTAATTAGATTAGATAAGGATGGCTTTTTAATTGACCAGTTTAATTCATGTGAGAAAGAAGCAATCCCAGGAGTCGAATACATCTGCCAATACAAGGTAAGATAAACTGTGATGGATTCACGTTTGGAGAGTTTCTATGATTAGAATGTGCAACCTAAAAATAAACATAATCCTAAATATGAGGTGTTCCCACCAGTTGATTGCATCTTTTTTTTTCTTTTAAAAATTTCAAAGTTGAATGATTGCCTTCTGGAACTCCTAGGTTTTGTTCTTATTCTTTTCTCTTCTCCCCCTGTAGTTCTCATAACTTGGGTTTGTCTTTTCTAGTGTCTACAAAAATTCTACAAATTTAAAGGAAGAATTTCCTTTTGATTTTAATTTTTCCTCTTGAAAAAGAATATAGCACTCTAAATTTGCTGTGTTTACAAAACAATGTGTCAGTGGCAGATGAAATTAGGATTCTTGAATCCTAGTAGCTTGACCTAAGGCTTTAATAAAGTACGAAAAAAAAGGTAAAAATATCATGTTTGCTAACCTTGGGAAATCACTTGGTACAGTACTTTAAATATATATGTATATATATTTATAAATATAACCTAATATATGTGTTTGAGATGCAGATGAATCATCTAATAAGTATTTATCAAATAGAAAATGTCATACATAATTAATAAGATTATCATTTTCTGAAAACTATTTCAATCCATTTGCATTTACTTTCTAATCATGGAACGTTTTCAAAGATGAATTTATTACAGTTTATCTTCATGAATCTCAGCAGCAGTATTTCACTTCTTGAATTTTTTGTTTTTGTTTTTTTGGGTTTTTTTGCGGTACTCGAGCCTGTCACTGTTGTGGCCTCTCCCGTCGCGGAGCACAGGCTCCGGACGCGCAGGCTCAGCGGCCATGGCTCACGGGCCCAGCCGCTCCGCGGCATGTGGGATCTTCCCGGACCAGGGCACGAACCCGTGTCCCCTGCATCGGCAGGCGGACTCTCAACCACTGCGCCACCAGGGAAGCCCCACTTCTTGCATTTTTTAATTGTAACATCCATATATATTTTCTTCATGCAGACGTTTAATTACAATGGATCTTGCTCTGTGTACTGTGTATGTATGTATGTGTATGTATTTAACTGATACCTTAAAAATAAATACAATGAACTCTATTATTAAAACATTGAAAATGTGGCTTTTTGATTGAAAGACAATTCTGTTTATAAAGTAAACCTATATATTAATTACATTTTTAAATAGTAAGATTAAACATAAACTTAAATTCACCATATAAAAACATACCAGATATAGCTTATCATCTTTTTGAATGTGTGTGTGTATAGTTATATTAGTTATATTATGGTTATGTATAACCATTATTATAACTTGTTTCCCCCAGTAATAAAGCAAAATCCTGTTTATCTAATTCTTTTCCTCCTTTTTCTTTTCTTTTTGGCAAGCTCCTCAGACAAGTTATCTTAATTTGTTTTGCATTTTCATTGTTTTAAAATTCCTCTACGCACCCTAATTTGAATTCCACACAAATACAATTAACAGCTTTCATGAATTTTCTTGACACTTCTGTGCCTTTCAACATAGTTGTTCCTTTTTCTATTAATTTTATGTTCTCTCTACTCTTGAATTCCATAACCACACTCAACTGATTCTCAATTTTTTCATGGATTTGTCTTCTAAACACCCTGAAATGTTATTTTTATACTACATTCTGCTGCATTCTGTTTTTATAACTCTTATCACTTTATACACTCCCTCAGATTTTATCCCAGCTTAAGACTTGCACTATACACTGATGAGTCATAGATTTATGTAACTCCACCAAGGTCTGTATCCAGAATTCCACATTCATTTTTTTTTTCGTGTTACTGTGTATCTTCACTTGGAATGTCCACAGGCACCTGAAAATCAGTATGTTCAAAATGAAACTATCCACAACCCCAGTATTTCAATCCTGATATCTATCCTCTGTGTACCTTGAATAAAAGCAACCCATTGATCCAGGCTCCAGTGTCAGAAATGCATAGGCATCTCAATCCTTCATTTCCTGTAAAAAGATGAACTCTAACTCATCCCCCTCTTCTACTTGCTCTTTGTCTCTTATAATTCAGCTTTCATTATTAATCTACTCTATTATAACTGTTCAGAGATCTCTCTGCCTCCAGGTTTGAAAACTTCCAATCCACTGTACTCTTTACTGTTACAGGGATCTTTGTAAATTAAAAATCTGATCATGTTCCTTTAGCACTCAAACTCTTTCACTGACTCTCCTTTGAGTTCTGGGAAAACAAATCCAAAATCTGAGTCATGGTTAACAAGTGATCTTGCCTCTGCATTTAATACATTCTCAGCTACATTTTCTCTGCTCTTTAATTAAAAAAAAAAAACTTGTGCTCTAACCCAGCCACAGTACTTGAATGTTATTCCCTACATACATTAACTTTCTCCCTTTGTTATGCCTTTATAGATGTTTGTTCATTTGACTGAAAGCTTCCTCCACGTAGCCCCATCTCATGCCTCTCTTCTACCAGTACAACACCTTTAAGATTTTTTTTTTCAGACTCAGCTCTTATTAAGCAGTTGTCCATGTGTTTATTTACTGTGCTAATTCTGAGCCCCTACTAGGTGCCTGGATTTGTTTAGGATCCTGCAGTTCAGCAGTAAATCACAGATATTGCCTCTGCTCTTAGCCTTTCTCCAAATCTGTAACAAAACAAACATCCCCTCTGCTGCAATAATATTTATTCCACCCCTCAGTTATATATTATAGCCGTTTTTACTTGCAATGCAATCCTTGGTTTGATTTTTTCATGGTCCCCATTGCACTGAGTCCCTTGATGGCAGGGATTTTTCTTCCTTTTTTTAAAATAGTCAATCCCGGTTTTATCACAATGGCTGACATAGAATAGGCACTTGCCAATGCTTATGAAACAACTGAATAGCAATTAGTAATTTCCAATTGATTTAATATTATGCAAACTAGCTTCTAGTTGATATTGTTTTGATTTCCAAACAGATAATGGAAAACTATCTACATAATCAGTTAAGGTGCAGGGAGTAAAATTCTATAATTCTAACCACCCTATCTGGGCTGTTCTTCCAGATTGCTTGATCTAAGTGATGCTCTTTTAATGTCTACTTCAAAATAGTCATATTTCAGGAAGCCCATGCCTGATGCAGTAGTCATTGCTAGTTTCTCTTTCTTCTGAACTCAGAGGAAGGTTTGCAGATACCACTCATTTAGCAGTTAATCTCTGACGCTTTCTGATACTTAAAATTATTGCTATCAATTAGTAATTCTGGCTCCAGAAACAGACAGCTGTCAACTCTTAAGATCTGCTCATTTGGTTCTTTAAGTTAACATTTTTCTGCCAAATTAAGAGCAAGTTCTATTTTTTTTTTTCTTTTATGTGAAGTGTTCTCTCATGGAAGAACGCGTTCACAGCCTCTATCTCCAGTTGCTCTGTATTGTTATCTCTCCCACCTCACTGGGGCCAGATGTATATGGCTCTTAACACAGAGTTCAGCATCCAGTGAACTGTCTGTAATACCAAGCAATCTAGCACACAGTGAGGGTATCTCTTTGAATTATTCTTTCAGTTTCAGTTAAGCTTTGTCTCTTTGAGGAGCCATCAGAACACTGAATATGTCTTTGGGATAGTTCTGGTATTTGTCCACTAGAAAATTATTCAACAAACCACATGGAGAAAAAAAAAAAAACTTTAGACATTAGTACATAAATTTTATCTTCTCTTTATTTTTATACTTATATTGCACCTTTTCCTCTCTGTCTTTTATTTTTGTCCTTCTCTTCCTCTTTAGAACTGCCTATTTATGTGTCATTCAAATATAAGCCAACATAGAAATTCACACTTCTGAATTTTTATCACTATTTGTTTCCTAAAATTTTATTTTCCCTTCTAATCTTCAGGGGTTTCTTGTTAGGTTGTTTTTTTTTTCCCCCAACAGTATTAACTATAGTCATTATCCTGTACACTACATCCCCAGCACCTATTTGTCTTAAAACTGGAAATTTGTACCTTTTGACCACCTTTGTCCAATTCCCCCATCCAGCAACCTCTGCCTCTGGTAATCACAAATCTTATCTCTTTATCTATGAGGTTTTCATTTGTTTTTAGATTTCACGTATAAGTGATACCATAGAGTGTTTGTCTTTCTTGGTCTGGCTTATTTCACTTAGCCTAAGGACCTCAAGGTCCAGCCATGTTGTCACAAATGGTGAGATTTCATTTTCTTTTTGGCTGATAATGTTCCATTTTATGTAAGTATAAATACCACTGTTTCTTTATCCATTCTTCCATCAGTGGACACTTAGGTTGTTTCCAGGCCTTGGCTATTATAGATGTGCTGCTATGAACATGAGGGTGCAGATATTTCTTTGATACAGTGTTTTTACTTTCTTTGGCAATATTCCCAGAAGTGGAATTGCTATATCATATGGTTATCCTATTTTTAATTTTCTGAGGAACATCCATACTGTTTTCCATAGTGTCTGCACCAATTCACATTCCCACTAACAGTGCACAAGTGTTCTCTTTCCTCCACACCCTCTCCAACATTTTCTATCTCTTGTTTTTTTGATGATGGCCATTCTAACATGCATGAGGTGATATCTCATTGTGGTTTTAATGTACATTTCCCTAATTATTGGTAGTGTTGAGCACTTTTTCATGTACCTGTTGGCTATTCATGTATCTTTGGAAAAAAGTCTATTTAGATCCTTTGCCCATTTTAAAATTGGATTATTTGTGTTTTTTGCTATGGAGTTGTATGAGTTCTTTATATATTTGGATATTAACTCCTTATCAGATATATGGTTTGCAAATATTTTTCCCGTTCTCTAGGTTGTTTTTCATTTTGTTGATCATTTCTTTTTCTGTGCAGAATCTTTTTAGTTTGATATAGTACAATGTTTATTTTTTTATTTTGTTTCTTATGCTTTAGGTGTTATATCCAAAAAAATCATTTGCCGAGACCCATCTAGGAGCTTTTTCCTATGTTTTCTTCTAGGAAATTTATGGTTTTCAGTCTTACATTTAAGTCTCTAATCCATTTTGAGTTAATTTTTGTGAGTGCTTTAAGATGCACGTCTAGTTTCATTCTTTTCCATGTGAATTTCCAGTTTTTCTAGCAACACTTATTGAAGGAACTGTCTTTTCCCCATTGAGTATTCTTGGCTCCCTTCTTAAATATTAGCTGATTTTATTTGCATGGGTTTGTTTCTGGACTCTGGATTCGGTTCAGTTTTGTCTGTTTTTACATAGTTGTTTCTTTTCTTTCTGGTAGCCATGACTGGACACAAAAATACAAAAGTAATGAAAAATCTAGATTCTAATTAACTCTGTTTCAAAATGTGTGTTTACTATGGTTTTCATGGAAATGATTGAGAACTTCAAGAAAAAAACTAATAAAAAGTATGAAGTATTTAAAGACCATACATTATACAAGTGCACAAATACTTAGTTTGATGTTGTCTTTCTGCTTTAAAAAGAAATGTATAGGGAAGACAAGGAGAAATAAAAGCAAAAATACAGCATGAGCCATTATGTTTGTGGCATATTAAAACTGACTGCAAATTCATTAGTTCTCCTCCCATTGAGAAGTGGGATCTCTGTCCCTTCCCTTTGAAGTCTGCTGTCCTTTGACTCTCATTATTAAAGTACCATGAAAATGAAACAATGCCAATTACTGGCCTAGCCTTTAAGAGAATTGGCATCTTCTGCTTCCTTCCTTTTGGAGCTCTGAGACTTGATTTAAGGAGGCTGACTATCTTCCTGAAGAGAGCACTTGGAGAAGCCTTGAGGTAACTTGAAGAGGGAGAGAGACTCAGCTAAGCACAGTCTTGCAGATTCCCCTTTCAAAAAAGCAAGTATACAAGAGGAACCTTCTTGAACACTCTACACCAGCTTCATTACAACTGAATACAACCAAAATATTCCCTTTGCCAACACTAGTGGAGCAGAACTGCCCACTCAAAACCTGCCTAACTTCCTGACCTACACATTTGTGAAAATAATAAAATGATTGTTGTTTTAAGCCACTGTGTTTTGGAGTAATCCAGTATGCAGCAGTAGGTAAAGGAAATGATGGCCATTGAGTTTTACATGATATTACATCAATATATATTGTAGTTGTTGCATATTTTTACTCATTTAACTTTTTGTTAGTGTGGAATTGTTCTCTTTAATACAGTTCTGTGAGATTATATAATGTGTCTTTCTCAAAAATATTATGGGTATTAAAATATTGTTCAGTAAATTTTAAGACTTCAGGCCTCTTCTTTAGGATGTGATTAATATATTTATTGCCATTGTTAAACTAAAGTTTAGAATGATAGTCAACATTCAAATATGTTATTAGCATGTTATATAGTTTTTACTCTGAAAGACGAATTAATCTGCTCTTTTCCAAACAATTTAATCATAGGACCCCTTCTTCTTCCCAGTTTTTCAGTATTTTATATTCAAACTGAATTTAGATATTTTCTTGAGTCAATATAGTTAAAACAGAGAGGATAAACAGGTAAGTAGGAAATTGTAGTGTGAGTACTAGGTTGAAATCATTACACGAAACTAGTTATCAGACAATAGAAAAAAATGCTTCCAGTAGCCTGTGTTTTAAAAAGGGAACAGATGCACGAACAATTCTATACAAAAGAAAAATAGAGTAACAAAGGAAAATGTGCCAAATGCAAAAAATACATTAATTAAAATATAAAATATTTAGTTTTATGAAGCAGTTTTGTAAAATTACATATTTTAGCCCTTACATTTTGGTAAAATATGTTTCTGTCTCGGTTGCAGCAGAGCAAAACCAGCTTAATATCCTTAATCTGCCTCTTCATTTAGTTACAAAAGCTGAAAACAGACATATTTACAAATACTCATTAAGGCTTGGCTACTTCACTAGATTTTCATTTTTCTGAGCTCCTTTCTGTGTGTGTAATAATGAAATGGGGATTTTTTTTTTTTTTTTTTTTTACCTTATTTAAAATGACACGCACATTTTCCCCTGTAGGGAAAAAAAAAATGGCCAATGTCACTTGTGGGGTAAAGAAAGATTAAAAAAAGAATGAAAGAAAATGAAAGGAATGCATTTCCACATTTTTAAAGAATACCTGTTGTTTAAATATTGCATATGCTTCATGCCAAATGCGTAAACATCTACAAAAGCAAGTCATATCAGCAATGGATGTCAGATACTTATTTTCCCCGAATGAGAGATTTTCTGAGTTTTTTATTTATGATAATTGATGATTAATGTTTAGACAATTTCTTGTTATTATTATTATGACTTATTTGATTATAACACGACAAAGCAGTCAATGCTTATAGCAAGTTTGTTTAGGTTCTTTAGGACACCATACCAAAGCAGAATACATTCGTAAGATGACTACATGCATGCTGTTTCTTAGGCATGTCACTTTTCTGGCAGAAATAATGAAAGTATATTTTGCTGGCAGTCTTTCTAATTTACCATCATTTTCTCCTTTATTAATCAGAATATTTTGATATAATTTTACATTTTGTTGATAAGTCTTGATCATCCAGAGAAGTTACATGAGCGCTGCTTTCTGTGGAGTCTCAAAATACTGTAACTGTCAGAATTGATGAATCATCTGTTATTATGTAATTATTTTTGGTCAACCTTCATGTTTTAATGTGTTGATTCACGTCACCATTTTAAATCAGCAATGATCATTTTTGAATAAAATCAGAAAGAATGCATTTGAATAATGTTATTTTACAAAGTGTTTTATGGAACACTAAATATTTCCAGAGAAAAACAGAAGTTCTGGTAAGATCTTTAGTCTCTCTGATATAAGTAACTCAAGATACATTTACAGTACAGGGAGCAAATATTGGGAAGAGACACCTGAAAACTCACGAGAAATACCTCTGCATTTAGTAATTCACAGTGACACGTAAGATTTCACTAGAGAAGGTACAAGCCTGGACGAGAACAATGAGCTGAATATCAAATCATTGAATAAGTCAGCATGAAAGAACAAATGGCTATTCATTCCTCAGCTGCTCCAAATATTTATTTACTTCCAATATTATGCAAATGCCACAGTATGATTTTCCATGCCTTGTAGCCCTGGGAGTTTTATGAAATTTGAATAAGACATTATCGTTAGCCTCAAGGAACTCATTGTTCTCTCAAACAAGTAACATTAAATGCAGTAAAGACGGGTGGGATGTAAAATACCCAACGTGGGCAAAGGAAGGGGTTTTGGAACCTCGTTGGGATAGTTTTTGAAAAACTTCAGAAAGGAATATTTTAATCTGTGTTATGCAGTTTGGGTAGAAGTTAATCATGGTAACAAACTGAAGAACAAGAAACAGAGGTTGAGTTTGCTCTGACCCATAAACTCAACTCTAACCTACCAGGCAGCTAAGTTCCAGTAACAGAAAAGGAAGTATTCAGTTGTAATTAGCTAATGATACTGGCTGACAGAATCATCATAATAACTTCTCCTACTGGATTGCAGGCTTACTAACAACCATCTTATTAAATATTCCCTTTACTTGTAAAAGAAGCAAATGTACTCATTCCTTAATAAGCATTCCCAGCTGTCTTTACATTCTGAATGATCTTTTAAAAAAGAAGACAGATTGTGTAACTCTTCTGCTGAAAACACCATTATCATGCCCCCTAGCATTCAGAGTAAAAGCCAAAGTTCTTACAATGGCCCACAAGTCCCTCTACCATCTCTTTTCTTTTTGCATTTCCTCCCTAGCGGCTTGCTTACCACTCATTGTTTTTTCTGTTCTCGTTACACTGGCCTCTGACATATGCCTGCTTTAGGCATTTCTCCAGGCTGTTCCCTCTTCCTGAAAAACTCCTCTATCTTTACTTTCATCCTGGTGTGACTATAGATTTTGTTATAATATTTCACCACTTTGTGCTATTTTAATATCTGGCTCTATCATTGTTTTAATTACTAAGAGAGCCTTTAGAATGGGTATTGGGTAAGGGTGCCTCCCTCCCATCACTGCTGGCTGTTTTGCTAAGCCCCTTTTGTTTATTATCAGCCTGGCTGTGCCCTGCGGGCTGCTACAGAATATATGTGTGCCTGAAAGAGGCCAGAGAAAGACTTGCTATGTGGTTAGGGCCGGGTAAGTGAGGCTGAAAGAGTGTGTTAGACTCAAGGTTACAATAAACAGAAATTAATCCAAGAATTTATGTGAATGTGACAATTAGGGAAGCAACTTGGGCTGAAGGATTCTCTTGGATCACAGCAATACAGAGGGATCTGCGGTACTGGTTGTAGGGCCAGTATCATTGGCATCACTTGGAAACCTGAGGCAAATGGAAATCATCAGGCCCCACTCGAAACCTACTCAATCAGAAGCTCCGGGAGCACAGCTCAGCAACCTCTGTTTAACAAGCCCACACGTGCTAATATTTCAGAACAATTTACTTAGGAGGTTAAAGATATAACTGCACAGTGGTCCGTTTAATATAGGATAACTCTCAATTTCTGGAGGATATTAGTACCATTAACCAACGTAGAAAATTGCAAATGCGGGATCAGTTTTCACAGTAAGAAAATTTGGCTCATACTGGTTTCAAGTTTCCTATGGGAATCTCAGATGGAGCTGTATAAGAACCAGTTTGGTGGATTTCTTTCTAACCTATCACCATTCATACACACACACACACACACACACACATATGACATGAAAGGTGATAGGTTAGAAATAAATCACATATATATATACACGACCAAACATATGGTTTTAAAACATGACTATGAAAACGTGGGTAATCATTAGCTAAATCCACCTCACCGATAACCTGCCTTTACTAATCAAGGTTGTTTTAATTGTTGCCAGAAAAGACTCGCCAGTCTACCAAGCGGCACGTAGCCTAAACAATGAGGTGTTTTCCGAGGACTTAGAGTCAGCTGTGCCTAGTTGCAGCTGAGCATGTTAATTGGATGCACCCACTGACCCTTCAACAGCGCATGCGTAGGCAGCCGCTCTCGACCTTGTGAACCCGCAGAGGCCTGAAGCTTAGTTACTACGCCTGCGCAGAACGGCCATTAGCCCGCGTTTTTCCAATCGCTTTTCTCAACGCTCCGCAAGCTTAAGAGTATCCTGCTTCTTTGTTCTTTTTCCCGCTGATACCGTGAACCGCTTACCGTGCGGGGTGAGGGCGCTATATTTGAGATTTGTTCTCCTGTTTCATGGCTTGGCTGCCTTGCGAATAAACCGCCTCTTTGCTGTAAACCTCGGCATCTCATTTTGGCTTGCTGCGGATCCGTAAGAGGAACCTGGTTCGGTAACAACTACCTTAACAAATTACTGTTCAAGTTAAACATGGATAAATGACTTAAACTATGGGGTGGTAGGCAGCTTCATATATTCATCTGGAGCCAGGCAGGTGAAGAATGAAAGCAAAAGTGAAAAGATATTTTAGATACAATTAATGTTACAACTCAGATGATTTGAGTTTAACCAGAAAAAGGAGATGACTCTGCATGAGCCTGACTTAATAAGGTAAAAGCCTTTAAAGGAAGGCCTGAGCTCCAGCTGACCACAGACCACAGAGGACCTGCTTGCTGGCTCATTCAGTGACTGACACCACCATGTTGGAAAGGCCCACTGCGCTTGGAACCCTGGGTCGGCTCTAGAAACTGAGACTGGCCTCTAGGATATGAGGGCAGCCTTTTGCCAACATCTAGCAAAAAGCCGAGGCCCTCAGTCGAGAATGAAGTTTGTCAACCACCTAAATAAGCTCGAGCGAGGATTCTTCCAGTCTCCCGATGAGAATGCAGTCCAGCTGACATCGGCAGAAGAACCAGGTAGGTTGTGTCCAGACCTGACCCGTAGACGATGTGAGATAATAAATATTATTTTAAGCTGTACTTACATGGTAGTTTATTATGCAGCAGTATAGAAGTAATACATGAGCCCCTCACTTCATGTAAGCATATACATATATTTTTAAGTGCAATCTATATGTATGTATTTGGAAGTAGGAAAAAAATGTTGATATTGTCTATAGTTTTCTTTTTATTCTCCCTCCCTCCTTCCCTTCCTTCCTTCCTTCCCCTTTGTCCCTATGGGGGCAGGGAAACCTTACAAAATAACTCTGGCGTTATTTTAAAGTTTGTTACCATACTATTTGGCTGAGGGAACCAATAAAAAAAACCCAAACAAAGAAAACAAACTCACATTTGCAGGAAAACCTGTTTTCTTAAGCCTTCATAACACCTAGAAAACCCTTAGGCCAAAACAAATACTTTCTGTTGCCACATAGAGACCTTTATGAAAGGTGAATACAAAACTATCAGGCTGGAATTCGCACCTAATCAGTTCTGTATTAGAAGAATAAAAATCTCACACCAAAGAAAAATGGGTATGCAAGCAGATTGTGAAAAAAACATATATACTCATTTTATACTTTGTGATCCTTATTTCATCCAAGAGTCTAAAGGAGCAAAAATAGAGAAACTACCTTTGCAAATATCATTAAAAAAATTTTTTTTTTATCCTCTAAGATTTTTCTCACCTCAAAAAATGTCTTTGGAGAAGAAAAACTCCTTAAATATGCCTCCGTTCCCTTTCTAATAGAGCAGTAAGTCTGCCTGCAGTTATTTAAGAGTTTTACTTCTAATTATGAAAGAAAATTGACAGTCCATGAAAAAAATTACATGTGAAAAAGTTAAAAAATTTCCACAATCTTAAAAATGCCTTATACATCCCTGTCACTGATCTATACTTTATGTGTTCTTTTAAAGATTGGTATCTGAGTCTGCTTACCTTCTGCGCATAAACCTCGGTCTGTGCCATCTATTATTCTTTTTCCCTTATGCTGATTTTGTTTGTTTCTCTTTATCACCTGAACTGTGTCATTCTGCCAGAATCCCATGGTGCAGATATGTCCATACTGCACATTTGGAGACAATTAAAATTGAACCAGCTAGAGCTAGAACCTTTCTCTAGCTCCTGAGCACATAAATCGGGATAATTGTTTGTCCTTAAATATTCTGTGATAAAGAGCCTTTGTCTGGTTTGGAGACTCAAAGCGGTATCAGTTTTTGGTCTAGTCAGAATATCCTGTAACTTATATGTTGGTTACTCTTAAAATTACATTTTCCTTCCAGAGCTTCAAACAATTCAGTTTTACAGGTGCCAAGATTTATATGTTTCCATTTATATACTCAGTATCAACAAAGCATTCAAGATCTCTAAAACTGAACTCATCATTCTAATCTATTTGTACCAACAATCCAGTTACCCAACCCAGAAGCCTGTTGCTCATTCTGGGAGTCCTGTACATCCCAGGCTCCTCGGTCTTCCTTAATTTCATATTCAATCCATCACTGGCCCCGCCCCTTTGCCAATTAAAAAGCTCGCACCTTTGCCCTTCTGTCTCTCCCTTACTCCCTGCTCTTACTGGGTTCAACTTTGGGAAAGGCATATTTGGCACCTCTCTCTAAGAGAACCCACAATAACAGACTGGCAAAGGGGCAGAATCAAGTCACAACTATATGTACGATTTTTGTCAAGTGACATTTATAATGTTAATGTCAAGTATTTTATCTTCGAAATATTGTAAGTCTGGAGCCAGTTATTCAATGGGCACATCATTAAAACAAAAATGATGTGTTAGTAATAATTTAGAATTCAAATTGTCAATAAAAATGTACAAGCTAAAATTCACTGAGCAATTACTATATGCAATTTAGATGCATTTTTTACTTAATTCTCCCAGTAATCATACCACATCTTATGATAAGGCAGTATGGCTGCGGTTTAGAGCTGGATTTTGAAGTCAAACTGGCTGAGGTTGAGTTGCAGCATTGCTATTTAAAACTTGTGTGATCTTAGACAAATTTTTAAATTCTTTGGTGTCTCAGCTTTCTCATGTATGAAATGGGGAAGATGATAATTGTACGTACTTCAAAGAGTCTTTCCTGGGACGTAGTATACACTCAAGAATATTAGATATTTTTATTACCTTTATCATATAATTCTTGGAGATTCAGATTTTAAGTAACATATCCAAACTTAAACAGTTAGTAAAGTGGTATAAACTAGATTAAAATATAAGTGTTTACTCAGAATACATAATTTTAATCTCACTGCTTTACTGCCTTTCTACTAGTATAAAGGCTTGACAGCACAATTATCAAACTATATTTTTTCCATTTTCAGTAAAATATATTTTTTTCATGTTGGCTTTTTGTCAAATTATTTTTGTCATAAAATTTATGACAGATTCTTAAGCATTACATTAACATTTTAGAAAACGAAAATAAAATGTTGACTGACATTTCCCTTTATTGCTGCCACCTGGAAGAAACATGTGACAGTAGTATTTATTTAGCCCTTATCCTGTCCATTAATCGAGTCCAAAGTTAATCATCCACGGGGAAATTATTTACAGTGCTTTTTAGACATTTACATTTTATAGAGAAATGGTGACGTCAGAGTATTCAGAATATAATACGTAGTCTTCTTTCGATTAAGTATTGTGCTCCTATAACTGAAGGATGAATTTAAGCTTTAATAGATTATTTTCTAGCATTTACATTACAAATAAACAAATGACATCTTGAATTTCCATCTTCGTTGATTATTCTACTTTGTGTCTTTATCAATTCCTGCCATTTGAAGTCATAATGCAAAACAATACTTGTTTCCTGTAATGTTGGTAATCCTCATGTTGGTATGAAATAACCTGTGAGCTGGGTCAGGAGGCAGGGGTGACATTGCTAATGACACATGGTGCAGGTGTAAGGATGGTTTATTGAGGAAACCTAGAGGCGGGGGGTAGAGGAATGCATGTAGCTCCTTACACCTTCATCATCTCACAGTGCTGTGCACTTAAATCAGGTACACGGGTAGCTCTGGGGGTGGGGGGAGGGAGACCCTCTGCTTCCCTGCCACTCTGCCTTTTGTATATTTATAAGGAATTCGTAGGGGACAAGGGAGTGGCCAAGCCATTCGGTTAATAGGGGAAGGATGTTCATTCCTGGAGAGTGGCTGGTTTCAGAAATTAACATCTATATATATAAAGATAGGTAGGTTTTTTTTTTTTTTTTTTTTTTTTTTTATGCGTTACGCGGGCCTCTCACTGTTGTGGCCTCTCCCGTTGCGGAGGACAGGCTCCGGACGCGCAGGCTCAGCGGCCATGGCTCACGGGCCCAGCCGCTCCGCGGCATGCGGGATCCTCCCAGACCGGGGCACGAACCCGTGTCCCCTGCATCGGCAGGCGGACTCTCAACCACTGCGCCACCAGGGAAGCCCTAGGTAGGTTTTTTTTTGTGTGTGTGGAAAAATTTCTCATGTAGTTTAAGAAAAAAAATAAATGAAAGGTCTGTTTAATGGATCCCTTTTCTTCGTTGAAAACAGCAACATTCATAACAGTTAAAGCAGACTTATAACCACTTATTCAAGGCAGATGCAGAAAGTCATACAGCCAGAACCATTACCAGATCATCCTGCAGGGTATGATCCGTCAAAAAAAAAACTCTAGGAAAGCCAGGTTGGGGAGAGAATCTTTGGCGGAGGGATACTCAGTGCCTTAAGTCAAAAAGTGGCTCACTTTATATATGCTCCCATTCCATTGACAAGCGCTTATCCTCACATGACCTCAAGAAAGGCTGGGAAATAGATTTAAGCAGGGAAGTGGTGTGCAGTTACTATGGGGAAAAGAGAGTAGGTTTGGTGGATAGATAGTATTCTCCACTATAATCTTTAAGTTCCTTAAACTGCTTTTCCCCTTGGTAATTAACTTTATATTTTTAAATAGTACATTTACATTTATATTCTTGATATGTCTGGTTTACATAGTATATAGTGCATTCCTCTAATAATGAAAATATTATAAACATCCAAAATCCTCTTTATGATCTTTCTCCAATACTGTTATATCATTATATTTAATTTTATAAATAGGTGTTTACATCATTTTGACTGTGTAAACACTGTAATACAGGGCCAATAAATTTTTTTGTAGAGCTGTTTTGAATTAATTTTCCAGTTTTCATTTCATCATTATTATTGGCTATATACATAACTGTTTCTATCCAGAAACTTCTTACCATTAACTATCATATTTTTCCACTATATCAGGTCTACCATATACCCAGGTGGTTCCAATCTATTTGTTGAGATAAATACACTCAGAACATGGCACATTTAATTTTGCTCAGTTACTTGGGTTTCATGGATCCTATTCCAAGTCTAAGAACGGAATGCTGATTGAATATTGATTAGCAGTCATAGAAATTCCATTCTCTTTGCCAGTGATTGTTTTAGATTTGTCCATGGTAAGCACTCTTGGCTAATACGGAGACAGAGATGGACATGGTGTTAGGGAAAAATTTCCCAAGTAGGTATAAAATGGCAACTCATCCCCTTTTGGCTTTGGATAATGTTCCTTGAGGATAAGGTACTTGGATCTCCTGTAACTCCTTTGCTAATATAACACATAGATAACTGTAGAGAAGCTTTTCTGGGTTCCTGAATTTGTGATCAGCTGAAATAATATTCCTGAGGCTATTCTGCCTGCAGGCTCTGGTTACGAAACATAAGAAAGAGCCTCATATCTATTCCTGTTTTGTGTGTGTGTGTGTGTGTGTGTGTGTGTGTGTGTGTGTGTGTGTGTAGTTTTAATGGTATCTGTATCTTTTCCTTGAAAGCTGAAGGGATTTGGTTGACCTCATCGGCCTCTAATTGTCGTAATTTCTTGCCATTTTGCTGTTACTTTGTATGTATATTTTATATTGCATTTTGTTCTTGACAGTTTATTAGGGCAGCTGTGAAATTTACTGTTATTTACCTAAACATGAGTCATGCTTAGTTTTTGTGAATTCATTCCTCATATTGATGAGTACTTCTCTGATATACTACCTGTGGTTGCCTGAGAATATGTTTATTTTCTTGGCATTTAAATGATATTTTAGCAGCTATTAAAATTATATGCTCTAGGTTGTTTTGATTCAACACCATTACACTATTACTGCATTATCTTTGAACATCTTGGTTTGCTCCTCAGAAACGTGATACTTATATTGTTCTCATTTCTTTCCAAGTGCTTGCAGTTTTTTCAGTTTTTGAAAGACTGGAATTTTAAGTCTGTTATCACCATTGGTATTCTGAAATTGCGTTTGATTGGGATAGGGGATTTTTCTATGGAGGATTTTTGTGTTTGTGTGTGGTTATTGTGATTGTTGCTCCATGAAATGTTTTAAAATAGAGTCTTTTCTATTGGAAAAATTATCAACCATTAATTCAAATATAACTCTAATTTACGTTTTTCTTTTGATAAACCTCTAAAGATAATCTGACTTCCAGTTTCTGGTCTGGTCCAACATAGAAGAAGCTTAAAGTCCTTACACCCTATCTACACAACAAGAAAAAAAAAGCTAAACAAGCTGAAAATCAACAGTGGTTCTTAGATTCCTCAGAGAATTAAGGTCATGGGAAAAACTGCTGCCTGAAAAATGGGAGAGATAGACAGCTGGGTAGGAAAAAAAGTAGTAATTGACATACTGCTGGTGGCTTAGTGCAGACAAGCTTGAGAGTTAAAAATTCTAGAGGTGGGGCAGGTCTTAGAGGGCCTCCTGCACTTTCATGAGTTTTACATCTAGGAGAACTACCAGGTTACAAGAGTGAAGATTGGGGAAAATCCCCTACTTCTTCTGGCAGGGAGAGGGAAAAAGTAGCCGTTTAAAGTGCGTACATAGCATTCTGTTCTTTTTCAAAGACCATCCTCAAGGGAACTGTTTTACCAGACCCTAACCTGTCGGAGATTGAGTCGTCTAACTGATCTGGGAGCAGGGAAACAGCTAACTCTAGTCCCCTTTAGCTTTCTACATGTGTAGGAGAAAATACTCACCCTTATGCCCTACTTGCTTTCCTACTATACCTAAGGGAGGAAAAACCAAACAAACTGGGAAACATTCATGAAGGTCACAGTCCAGGGTTTAGGCTCACTAAAAAGACTAATTATAGGGCTATAAAAATTATCAGTAGGGGTCGTATGTAATAACAGGGGAATACAATAGAAAGAACTACCTGTCTCAAACCGTAAGGAGAAATTTCTAGGGTAACCCAAAGACAACAGGACAGCCAAAACAAGGATATCAGAGGACAATTTAGTCTCTGACATCTACAATTATAGCAAACAGTAAATACAGCCTAACTCCTAACCAGATAAACACAAAACCGTACAGTAAAGGCCCATTTACCTAAGTTCTGTTCACCCAGGACATGTCCAGCCTTCAGCAAAAATTACAAGGCATACTAAGACGAAAAGCACAGTTTGAAGACAGGGCATGCGTCAGAACTAGACTCAGATATGGCAGAAATTTGAGAGTTATCAGACTGAGAATCTATAATCTGTAGTTAAAAACTATAATCAGCTCGCTACGGGCTCTAGTGGAAGAAGTGTACAAGATGCAAGAACAGATGTGTAATGTAAGCAGAGAGATGGACACTCTAAGAATCAAAAGGTAATGCTAGAAATAAAAAATGCAGTAACAGTGTTAAACTAGCCTTGCATACTTGAAATAAATTCCACATAGTCATGGTGTATAATGTTTCTACTATTTCAATGAGGATTTTTTCATCTGTGTTCATGAGAGCTGTTGGCCTGTAATTTTCTTGTAATATATTTGTCTTGTTTTGGTATTAGCATAATGCTGACCTCATAGAATAAGTTAGGATAGCAGTCGAACTGTGTTTACTGTTATCTCTAGATGTAGGTATCAGAGGCTGAGGTCTCTATAGAGTTCTCATTTTTGTATACCCTGTTGTCTTGTGTTTCTCTAGAGACTACTTCTTAAATAGTGTCTGAGCTCTTCAGCTCTTTCACCTGTAATCCCTGCTATTATATAGAACCATGATTGATGTGGTGGGGGGGTGGGGGGGTGGGGAGAAAGTGTCTATATAAGTCCATGATTAGGTTTTAGTATATGAGTGAATCTGTGCCCCTGGGCTCTCACCTCCATGAGTGCTTCTCTGCTTCCCCCTGCCACACACTTCTGTGTGAGAGAGGAAGGCAGTAAAAGGTGGAGTTGGAGTTAGATATTTCCCTCCCCCTAGGTGGGTCATGCTCTGGTAAAATCCAAGCTGGTTAGGTGCTAGTAAAACAGTTTCCTCTGGGAACAGGATTTTGTTAAGGAGAGGAGAACAGCCTGCTGTATGACTGTTTTAAAATGATTACTTTTCTCCTCCTTGTGCCAGAAGCAGGAGGGGATTTTTCTCAAATGTTTACCCTGAGAACCTGGTGGGACTCCTGGAAGTAAAACTCAGAGGTTTGGCGGGGGTGGGCTCCCTAAGACTGGACCCCAAGGTCGGTCTCAGCCCTCATCAGTTAGTTAATTATCCATTAATGATTTCTATCTGTTGTTGGCTCCAGGGGCAGCAGCTTTGGTTCCCAGATACCTTTGATTCTCTGTGTTTACCTACCTTCTGTATTTTTGATGTGGTAGCTTGACCTGTGACCTCAGTTCTTGGATAGATATAAAAATGAGTTGTCAATTTTCAGTTCAGCTTTTTTCTTATTGTGAGGGTGAAGATGACAACTTCCAGCTCTTTACGTGTTGTACTGGAAACCAGAAGTCTGTTATTGCTTTTAATTATGGTTGAATTTCTCATGTCTCGTGTTCCCTCATGGCTGCAGTATTCCCCTGGGGTTATTAAGTAGCATGGATGGTGAATTCTATTTAGGAGAGATACTTAGATTTCACCATGCATGACATCTGATGTGTTTAGGTGGTGGTGAAGAGAGCTTTCTGAGAACAAAGAATTTGATATTAAAATCTTATAGTTGATGAGGAATATTTGATCCAGAACATGCTGTTTAAGAACTCTCTATTTCAACTCTAATAATCTAGTTCTCTGGATAAAGAGTAGGAATAGGGAAAAGGAGAAACGGACTAATCAATATCCCTTATATGGTCAACTTTTCCCCTTCCTTGTGAGACGCTGGAGACATCTTAATGTAACTCAGCTAAATTCGATACCAGATTTTTGTTGTTATTTCTACATAATGATGTAGAGGGTCATTATCCAATAAAAGAGGACACCTAAGGATATCTTCTCCACCCTAATTCCTACTCCTGTAACCAAAACATAGGCTGGCTAACAATTTTCTTCTGCTCTAGGTCTTTTCTTTGGGATTTGGACTTGCAAGTCAGATATGTTAATTTACTGCTTGGTTTTCTGACATCACATGGATTAGGATTTGGAAGGGGAATTAGAAATGCATGATAATTTGCTGCTCTTCAAGTTTTAGAAGTGTCATCATGAGATTTTTTTTTCCTTTATTGAGTTAGAGATATTTTTATTTTAAGGTCTATTTCCTTATGTTCCAGAGAATATCTTGCAGAAATTTCCTTAGAAATTTTGAAAGAGAGACATGTTTTCTGAATCATTTTAAGTTTGGAAGTGTACTTTTTGTCCTCCACCCTATTTTTTTGAGTTTTATCACAGAATTTTGAAGTCATAGAAACATTTATTCTCTGATATCCAATGATACTTTTGAAAAACACAAAAATGGAGGCTAGTGACCAAGTAAACTATGTTTGTTTAAATGTTTTTTTCTACCTGTACACTTTAAATATTGTACCTTTATTTCTACTCTTCTGGAATTTGGTGAACATATTTTGTGGGTCTTTTTATGTTTACTATAGTTAGCATTATGTAAGCACTTTTAATCTGGAGACTTAAAGTGTTCAGTTCTAGGAACTTCTCTTGCAATTTTTTGTTCATCTTTTTTTTTTTTTTTTTTGCGGTACGCGGGCCTCTCACTGCTGTGGCCTCTCCCGTTGCGGAGCACAGGCTCTGGACGCGCAGGCTCACGGGCCATGGCTCACGGGCCCAGCCGCTCCGCGACATGTGGGATCTTCCTGGACCGGGGCACGAACCCGTGTCCCCTGCATCTGCAGGCAGACTCTCAACCACTGTGCCACCAGGGAAGCCCTGTTCATCTTTTTAAACATTTTTAGAGCTTCCTCCTCAGTGGACACTTAAGGTCTTTTATTTTTAATTTGCTCTATTTATGCCATTTTTTAAGTTCAGTTTACTTTCATAAAGATTTTTCTTTACTTTAAATAATATCTATTAAATTATTTTTATTAACTCCAAATATCTATGTCCTTTTATTAATCTTGCCCTTATGCAGTGGTTGTAATGTGTCTCATATCTCAGTCTATTAACTTTAAAACTTCTAATTCTCTTTTGTAGGGACATTTATAAGAATGATTATAGGAACAACTGATAGTCCCTCTTCACCATCTGCTCTCGAAGTCACAACTGATTTTCATGTTCATTCTGTCATATGTTCTAGACTCTTCTGATGGAATAGATAGCTTACTTGGTGGGGTGGCCCAGATCGTCATCCCTGAGTGATCTTAACTCTGTATACCATGCCCCATTTGAGTCCTGATACTGTGCTTGTCATTTTACCCTCAGAATTAGAATGGAGAGTTAAAGACACACCAAGTGACCTCCTGGGTGCTATTCCCTGATCCCACTGTGTCACAGCAAGCATGCCTCATTCCAGTGATCGGAATTAATTCTCCCTGAATGGTTAATGACTTCTCTCCTGACTGCTGCTATCTTGAAACAAGAAGATTGAAATGAATGGACAGGGAATAGTTTTAATTTGAGGATTAATGGAACCCCTGCTAAAGCCCCTGGTAAAAGAATGTCTCTTCTAGAAACTAGAATCTCTAAGCCTATAGAGCCCAGAATTAGGGTCTTTTAAAGTATAAATTAGCCAGGTAGATTACTGAGTATTGTTATGAATGCAAAGCATGGGTTGAGTTTCACAGAAATTAGACTGAGCGTTGTTGAGATTTGCATGCATGAACTTTATTGGAAAGTGTTCTTGTCATCAGACTGTGGGAAACTTAAAGAAATAGAATTCACCTGAGGGATGATGAGGTCATGGTACAGTCACAGCAGATTTTAATTAATCCCATGAGACTTCTAAAATGGTTGAAATAAAGTTGGAGGGCAGTAGACTATGTCATGTGTTGTCCAGATTTGTCCTGCAGAACTCAGGCTTTAGTTTCCCAGCTAACGGGGGTGTTAGCAGCCAGCAGTCTCAGCTAAGTCCGTCTCACTCTTCTCCGATAAAGTCACACCTCAAAAATCACCTACCTCTTCCTGGGACAGCCCCCAACTAAATACTGGTTAATGGTGAGGTATGAAGATCTGTGATCCAGAATCAGTAGAGAATGAGCTCAGGCCTTTGTAGGTGAACTGCAGTTCACCATTTCCCTCTGCTCAATTCTGCTTTCTTCCTGTCCCTCAGGTATGGATCCTGAGAGCACCCACTCCCCATTAAACTTCATTCATGTCTAGATGCATGTCAGATTCATCTTTACGGGGAATCTCTTGTGTCACTAAGATTTCCTTGACACAAATCTCCACACTTACTTCATGAAGCAAGTGGATCAGAATGTGAAATCAACCTTTGACAATGATTTTTTTGGATGGCTTTCAGTTTTTTCATGGATGAAATTACAAGGCCCCCTAAATTTCTGGTAGTAAAGTAGCTTTCTTTTCAGTCTACACATGAGATGGGAAAACAAGATCAGTACTCTATCATGTGTAGGTTTTTCGCTTCATTCTCTTATTTTTGACTTTACTTCTTATTCTGCCCTCTACTTTCATTTCCAGATTCCATTGTCTCCTGAAGAGAAAATGTTTACAGAGAGTAAATCTCTGATCTCCTAGTAGATGTTCTGCTTCCAAGCATCTTCTGCTTTAAAATAGGGAAAGATACCACCTGTTCCTATAGATAGATTTCAAAGTAATTTTACCCACATCTTACTTTGTATATAGCGCTCCCAAATTCTTAATCTCTTTGTAATGATAGTTCAACAAGCTAAATGGTCCTCTTCTTGTTTTCTCTCTAAAGCTTAAAATACTCTACTATTCAGATAAAATTGTAATATAAATTCTAAACAAAAATAAATTCTTTAAATGCTATAAATTCTAATCTAAAAATAATTCTTATCAATTTTTCTCTCCAGAAAATAATCCTGATAATATATGTATATGAGAATTTGAATACAGGAAGTAGATCTCAACAAGGCTTTTGGAAATAGTAAGAAATGGGTAGGAGCTGAAAGCAGCAAAAAATGCTTTACAGACAAGTGTTGTTATAATTATTTACTAAACATCAAAACAAAGAAAAGCATGTAATAATTAAAATTGAAGAAATTAAATTCTAAACAATTTGATGCCTTGGAGCCTTTGCTGTTACTTATGTCAACTGTCTTGATGGTTTAAAAATATAACTTTCAAAATCTACACCGACTCTTTTCAGGTATTTTAAAATTCATTTTAGGGAAGCTCATGTAGAGTTTCTCCGAACAGTAACTACAGGAATTTTCTTTTTTGCCAAATTTTAAATGTTTAATGGGTTGTTTGTATCTGGCCTTAGAAGCTTAGTTTCAGTTTTACAAAGGCAGTTTCTCATGTGAAGTTTAAAGACAACATTAGGGATGGTACTACTTTTGGTACTCTGGTCTTGATTCCTGCTTAGAAGATATGCTTATATTTATAATCCCAAATTTATGTACCTTTATAATCCCAAATTTTAATTTGGTACTAACAATTTTTCTAGCATAGGTTTCTGGTATCCAGAAAGCATTTACTTTTAAAGCTTTTAAAGCATTTACTTTTGTGTGTCTACTTATTTCAGATAGATCTTCATGATTGTAACTCTTTCTTTTTTTTTTTTTTTTTGCGGTACACGAGCCTCTCACTGTTGTGGCCTCTCCCGCTGTGGAGCACAGGCCCCGGACGCGCAGGCTCAGCGGCCATGGCTCACGGGCCCAGCCGCTCCGCGGCATGTGGGATCTTCCCGGACCGGGGCACGAACCCGTGTCCCCTGCATCGGCAGGCGGACGCTCAACCACTGCGCCACCAGGGAAGCCCCAGAGCTTATTTCTTAATTCTGTGTGTTTGTGAGTGCAGGGTGAGGGTGGGGAGTAGACTATTTCGAATAACATTTGAATGTGAGAAAATATGACAAATAGTCATAAAATCTGATTTTCCTTAGAGATTCAAAATGATGTACAGAGTACAGGTATGACACCATTTAATAGGCAGAAAAATGAGCAAATTGATTATTTTTAGGTTTTGTGTTGGCTGGTCATTTGCAAATTACATTAATTATCAAGAGAAAACAAATTACATTAATTATCAAGAGAAAAAACAGTAAGATTTTTCTTAGAAACCAATACTACCTTTGAATACATAGTGTAGAGGATATACTGAATGCTGTGAGTTTCAGTAGATACAAAATTTTATTTCTTATTTTGTTATTTGAATTCCTTTCTTTATCATAAATTCTGCCTATACAATATTTGAAGAGAATAAAGAGAAACTATCACACTTCCCTAAAGTCTTTGAACTTTTAAAGTTGAGCAATATGCCTTTTCGTTGAAGTAAAATTTCAAATGTTCCAAAGATTTAAAGTTATAAAGCAAGAAAACTATGCTAAAGGTGTTTCTTTAAAATGTTTCATTCTTTAGCCATATCTGAATGTCGTAGATTTTGAGTTTTTTTCTCTAGCATTTGTTTTGAAGTACTACTTCCTAACAATTTATCTCGAATGTCCTATTCCACTGAAGTCAAAGAAGACTTTAGTCTACATTTTACAGTTTCATCAGTTGCATGAGTGACTTTTCAAAAGTAAGGTTTTGTTTGTTTACTCTCAGCTTGATCCTTCTTCAATAATAAAATATTGCATTCTGACTCTTCATTCTGTCTTTAAGGAAAATCAGTCCCACATAATTTACTTTCTAGGAAATAACTAACAATGCTGGAAGTCCTTTGGAAACCTAGAAACTTTTGTTTGTTATTTACAATTTATATAATATCAAAATTTGCAAATGTCTATTTAATATATTTTATTTATCTATTATAACAGAGTGGCAAAAGTAAAGTTGAGAAATCAGACCCATGATGTAGATTTTACAAGACACTTCTTTCCTTGCCCAATATTGAAAGGTCTGTGTGTCTCTGTTCAGATATTAAAATTGATAATTACTCAGGAAATACCCAAAACACATATGTGAGAAGATCTTCCACACTTAGATAGTATCACATTATTCACAGAACAGAGTTAGCACCATATCCCACGTACCCCGTCAACATCCTGGAGCAAGGAACCGCCATGGAAAATTCTTTACCCAGATAAATTAGGATAATTGAAAAAAACCTTAAGAATTACTGAAAAAATGGACAAGTGTTTTTTTTTTTTTTTTTTTTTTTTTTTTTTGCAGTATGCGGGCCTCTCACTGTTGTGGCCTCTCCCGTTGCGGAGCACAGGCTCCGGACGCGCAGGCCCAGCGGCCATGGCTCACGGTCCTAGCCGCTCCGCGGCATGTGGGATCTTCCTGGAACGGGGCACGAACCCATGTCCCCTGCATCGGCAGGCGGACTCTCAACCACTGCGCCACCAGGGAAGCCCATGGACAAGTGTTTTTAAGTGAGAAAATTTATTACAAATTAATCAGCTACAGCATTATCAAGAGGCCAATTCGTTTTTATTTCAGCTGTCTAGTCTGAAACTCAGTTGGTATCTTGTCTTCCTTCATTTCTATCAGCTGAGGACAGAACGTGAAAACCCAGAATTAATCTGCACATTAAAATGATTAACTGTAAGGCTGTGTAATTTAGAAGGAAGCAATGGGGATGAAAGGTCTGAGTAGGAAAAAGACAATGAGACAAGAGATGGGGGTGGAAGAGAAGAATAGGGATAGAGACTCTCCACAAATGAAGGTGGAGTTGATTAAAACAAAACAAAACAGAAAAAACTATAGGATTGTTTTCTTTGCTTTCTTATCAAAGCTTTTTAGTTTGATGTAGTCCCATTTGCCTATTTTTGCTTTTGTTGCCGGTGCTTTTGGTATCAGGTCCATGAAACCACTGCCAAGACCAGTGTCATGAAGCTTTTCCCCTGTTTTTTAAGAATTTTTACAGTTTTGTGTCTTATGTTTGAGTCTTTAATCTATTTTGAGTTTATTTTTGTATATAGTGTAAGATAGGCATCCTATTTCATCCTTTTGCATTGGAAAATCCAGTTTTCCCAGTACCATTTTTTGAAGAGATTATTCTTTCCCCATTGTGTATTCTTGGCTCCCTGATCAAAGATCAATTGCCTGTATAGCTATGAGTTTATTTCTGGGCTTTCTATTCTGTTTTCTTTGGTATATATATATATATATATATATATATATATATATGTCTTTATGTTTAGATTACTATAGCTTTGTAATATATTTTGAAATCAAAAGTGTAAATATTCAGCTTTGTTCTTCACTCAAGATTATTTGGCTATGCTTGGTCTTTTGTTGTTCCATTTGAATTTTTAGGATTTTCTTTTTAGTGATATAAATTTTTTCCTTGAAATTTTGATGGGAATAAGATGGAATCTGTAGATCACTTTGGTAGTATGGTTATTTTAACAATATTAAGTCTTCTAATCCATGAACATCAGATGTCTTTCCACTTATTTGTGTCCTTAATTTCTTTCATCAATGTTTTTAGTCTACAAATCTTTAATCTCCATGGTTAACTTTATTCCTAAATATTGTAATCATGTTGATGTTATTGTAAATGGGATTGTTTTCATTTCCTTTTTAGACAGTTTGTTTTTAGTGCATAGAAATAGAACTGATTTTTGTATGTTGATTTTTTTTTCTTTTAGTTGTAGTATAGTTGATGTACAATGTTGTGTTAGTTTCAGGTGTACAGCGAAGTGATTCAATTAGACTCACACACACACATATTTGTAGTGTGTTAACTTTTGTATCCTGCAATATATTAGTTCTAAGAGATGGCTTTTTTTGCTTGTTTTTACTTTTGGAGTCTCTTGGGTCTTCTATATAGAAGATCATGTCATCTGCAAACAGAGACAACTTTAATTTTTTTCTGATTTGGATGCCTTTCATTTCTTGCCTACTTGCTTTAGCTAGAACTTCTAGTACTATGTTGAATAGTAATAGTGAGAGTGGGCATCCTTGTCTTGTTTCTGATATGAAAGGAAAAGCTTCCAACTTTTTGCCATTAAATATGATGTTAGCTGTGGGCCTGTCATATATGGCCTATATTGAACTATCCTTGCATCCTAGGGGTAAATCTCACTTGACCATGATGTATGTTCCTTCTAACATGCTGTTGAATTTGGTGTTCTAGAATTTTTGTTGAATTTTTGGTTCTATGTTTATCAAAAATATTAGCCTGTAATTTTCTTATCTTGGGGTGTCCTTATCTTTGATGATCAGGGAAATGCTGACCTCCTAAAATGAGTCTGGGAGTGATCTTCTCCAGTTTTTTGGAAGAGTTTGAGAAAGATTGACATGAATTCTACTATTTAAATAAGAGTTAACCAGTGAAGCCATCTGATCCGAGCTTTCTTTTGGCATATTTTTGATTACTGATTCAGTCTCCTTACTTGTTATCGGTCTGTTCATATTTCCTGTTTCTTTAAGATTCAGTCTTAATAGGTGGCTGTAGGTTTATAGAAATTTATCTAATTCTTCTGGGTTGTCTAATTTGTCATATAATTATTCATGGTAGTCTCTAAGATGCTTTTATTTCTTTTTTATCAATAAAATCAATGGTAATAACTAATTTATAATTTCAGTCCTCTTTTTCTCTTGGTTAGTCTAGCTAAAGGCTTGACAATTTTATCTTTTCAAAGAACCAACTCTTAGTTTTATTGATCTTTTCTGTTCTTCTAGTCTCTACTTCATTTATTTCTACTGTAGTATTTATAATTTCCTTTCTTCTGTTAACTTTGGGCTCAGTTTGTTCTTTTTCTAGGTCCTTGAGGTATAAGTTAGGTTATCTGAGATCTTAATTCTTTCTCAATGAAGGCATTTATCACTGTAAACTTCCCTCTTAGAACTGTTTTTACTGTATCCCATAAGTTTTGGTACAGTATGTTGTGTTTTCATTTCATTTGTCTCTATTTTTTGACTTCCCCTTTGATTTCTTATTTCTTCCCTGGCTGATTGATCAGAAATGTGAATTTAATTTCACAACAGAGGAAACAGTAGAATGCAAAGACAATGCAGGAATGAAGAAAATCTTTGTAAAACATATATTGGATAAGAAACTCCTATAAGTCAATATATAAAGAACTCCTACAACTCAGCAGCACCAAAACAAAAACAAATAACCCCAATAAATGCAAAGGATTTGAACATTTAACCAAAGAATATATATATATATATATATATATATATATATATATATATAAATAAAATGGCCAACAGATATATGAAGAGGTGCTTAACATCACTAATCATCAGAAAAGTGCAAGTGAAAATCACAGTGAGATATCACCTCGTAACAGAATGGCTATTAAAAAATGACAAGTGCTGGTGAGGTTGTTAAGAAATTTGCACCCTTGTATATGGTTGAAGAGAATGTAAAATGGCACAGCCTCTATGGAAAATAGTACAGAGTTTCTTCAAAAAATCATACAACTGCCATGTGATCCAGAAGTCCCTGTGGGTATATATCCAGAAGACTTTAAATCAGAACTTTGGAGGGACATCTGCACTCTCATGTTTATTGCAGCATTATTCACAAGAGCCAAGATAAAAAAAACAACCCATATGTCCATCAACAGATGAATGGCTAAAGAAAATGTGGTATATGCATATAATGGAATATTACCCAGTTTTTAAAAAGAAAGAAATCCTACCATTTAGGACAGCATAGACAGACCTGAAAGAATTATGCTAAATGAATTAAGTCTGTCATAGAATGACAGATACTGAATGATTGTACTTATTTGAATTGTCTAAATAGTCAAACTCATAGAAGCAGAATAAAATGGTGATTGCTGGGGGATAAAGGGAAGGGTTATGGAGAGTTGTTTCTCAGTAGTTATAAATTGGTGGTTATAAAGATGAATAAGTTCTGGAGATCTGTACAACATAGAGTTTAAACTTAATATGGTATTGTGCTCTTAAAAACATCTCAGGAGTATAGATCTCATGCCAAGTGTCCTTAACACACACACACACACACACACACACACACACACACACACACACACGCAAATACAGGAAATACTTTGAAGGTGATGGTATCATGGATGTATGCAATGGCCAAACTTATCAAAATGTATATATTAGGGGCTTCCCTGGTGGCGCGGTGGTTGAGAGTCCGCCTGCCGATGCAGGGGACACGGGTTCGTGCCCCGGTCCGGGAAGATCCCACATGCCGCGGAGCGGCTGGGCCCGTGAGCCATGCCCGCTGAGCCTGCGCGTCCAGAGCCTGTGCTCCACAACGAGAGAGGCCACAGCAGTGAGGGGCCCGCGTACCGCAAAAAAAAAAAAAAAAAAAAATGTATATATTAAATATGTGCAACTTTTTGTATATTAAGTATACCTCAAAGTTTAAAACAAAGACTTTATGGGAAAAGGAAAGGATCAGTTTACACTATTTCCTGGGTTTTTAAATGTATGGTGAATATCTAAAAATAAGATGCTGTATATAGTAATGAGAGATCCTTTACTAATCTTACAAAGATTCCAAGTATAGCTACATTAGACACATAAATATTTAATATGTCCTTTCTCTAATTTGTACACTTCAATAATATATTTTCCAATAATTTTCTAATGGAATTTTAAAAGTTACTGAGAAAGTACAAAAATCTTACTTTTAAAGTACTGTATCTAAACTTTCCATAGGTTGTTCTACAGTCTAAATGATTTAGCTAATGGCTGAAAGTCAGATGTAGGATTTCTATTGCTGTGTCATTTGGGGGCTGTGCTGGACTGACGCTCTTCCTCTACGGCTAAATTGTGTTCCAAGTAGATGACTTCTTCAATTGTTATCTTTGCTCTGATGGAGTGGGCATGTAAATCAAGTCTGTCTGTTTCCCTTTCACATTGTGCTTTTGATTCACTGTGATAGATTTTGTCATTCAAGTCATGCCAGATCTACTGGGATTGATGTGCTTTTCGTCTGTCACTCTCTTTACACTGTTTGGTTAAATTGCTTCTACTGCTTTCAGAGAGACAGGCTAAAAAGCCTAAGTGGCCATTTCTAACCCAGTTGTGTAATTCAGCTTTTTTACTATCCAAATTCTAGTCATTAGCCTGAGTTTTCATACAAAGGAATTACTGTAATTTATAAATTTGTCCTCTAACATCCTTTGAATACAAGAATTCAAAATAAAATACCCCAGTTCATATTCACAGTAGTTTTACAGAGATCATAAAATGCATTTTGAGAATAGATTCTGAATTTCATTATCTACTTTTTGAACAAGACCAGATACCATATTAAAAATGAAATATAAACATGCTTTAACAAGAGAAGTTGTCATTATATTAAAATTTTTTCCTGATATGTAACTGAAAAGCATATTGACTTGATAGAGTATTATATTAATGTCATAAGTTTTATAAGTTAAGCTTAAAAAAATGCTCTAAGAGCCATAGTTTCTGGTTCTGCTAATTAGAGCTAAGGCCAAACTTCCTTTTTGTGCTTTACTTTTTAATCTATAAGGTGAAAGAGCTGAATTAAAAAAACTCCAAGGTTATTTTTAGCTCTTCAAAAATCTATGTTCAGGTTATCATGTGTCCCTGTGTGTGAATATGTGTGTCTTCATAACCTCCTGTCTGGATAGGAAATTTGATGGAGATGAAGTTGAGTTACTTTCATAAAATATTCTACTTCAAAGATTTACACTGTGGTTTCCTTTTTAAATGTTTACATGTGTGTTAAATTTTAAACTCTAATCCTTACTTAGGTATCTTGAAATTTTGACAAAACTGGTTCCCAATTCTTCCTTACTATGTAATCTTGAAACATTGTGTGTGTGTCTGTTTGTGTGTGTTTGTGTATTTGTTTAAACATATTCCCGTATATCTACATATGGAAATAATTATTCTTACAGAGTTGGTGTAAGGTGCTTAGTGTAGTATGTGGGACACAGTAAATGTCCAGTAGATTGTAGTTACATTAAAAATCATAAAGTTTGATATGTAATCTATAAATGACTTTTTATAACTAGTTTTCTAGAAGTAATACCATGCTATTCTTTCTTTATATACAACACCTGGTTCATGTAGTTTAATTTTTCCTTAATGATAAAACAATATATCACTAGTTAATGACACTGGGGAGATTCTGACAGAAAATACTATAATACCTCATTATTGTTTAGGTTGAATTACTTGGAATATATGTAATATGTTTTATAATGGTCTCAAGTTTAGTGAGAAGGACTTCTCTATGGATTATTTGGTATATTTAATATGTGATTCATTTTCTATTGGGGAGAGGAAAGGCTAGTTTCTGATTTCTACCTTTAAAACTTAAGCTAAAGAGACATGCAGTTTAACCTTTCAAATGACAATAATAAAGGTGAAGTTGCTGAAGTGTTAGTATCCACCTGCATTCCCAGAATTTTCTGGTGCAAAGGACCCATGTATATTTCCAGTCAACTACATAACTGATCACATTCACAGAAACCTGGTATTTGTTACGTCCTTAAGTCCATAGGGCCGAGTAGTGAGAAACTGGATTCTTAGGGTTTTGGAAGGAATAAGTCATCAGGAAGAACATGTATAGACATATATGTCCCGTGATGTGCTGGTAAGGTTTAACCACTGGTTCTCTGGAAAAAAGTTAGCATGTGTATATGCACATAGACTTATAAATTCTACTTATCAATGGGATATGTAGTACCTATTTGACAAGTAATATACAATATTGCTTATTATAAATTCCATGTAGTCCATTGATTCTCATAAAATGCTTTTATGGATTTTTGCCTAACTTGTATCTGTAGCCTAAATATGGTTGTAATTGATAAAATAATGTAGCTCCAATGTAAATGTTGGTTGATATTTTCATTTACATTAATAAGATGAAAGTGAAACAATGAATATTTCAGAACTTTACTTTTATCACATGGTATATTTTCTACTTCTTAGAATATTTTATGAATACTAAAAAAAATTTTCTCAATTTTTGAACTCTTCAGAAAGTAATATCTGTAATATCTATGCATGACACACCTTAGTTTTATGTGCATTAATATTTTATTCATTACTGTATTAAATCTGGATAATTAAAAAATAAAGCCCTGATTTATAGTGTTTTCTCATTTCTGTGGTATAAATACTCCCACCCTTTAGAACTTAAGCTACCAAATTGACATCATGGAATGCTGCCTCTTGAAGAGATGTGCTATAGCACACCACTATATAATGTTTTTATCAAACAGGGACAAGAGCCATGAATAACTTCAAGAGCATGTAAAATAGTAAAATATAATAAAATAAGAAGGAAGTATTGCATACTTGATATGTTTATTTTAAAAATAATTTTACTATTTCCATATTTTAATTTTTAAAAAAATTATTGAAGTATAGTTGATTTACAGTGTTGTGTTAATTTCTGCTGTACAGCAAAGTGACTCAGTTGTACATATATATACTTTTTCATATTCTTTTCCATTATGGCTTATCATTACGGCTTTTCATTATGGCTATTGAATATATATCCTTGTGCTATACAGTAGGACTTTGTTTATCCATCCTATATGTAATAGTTTGCATCAGCCAATCCCAAACCATCCCTCCCCCACTCCTCCATCCCCTTTGGCAACCATAAGTCTGCTCTCTGTGTCCTTGAATATGCTTCTGTTTCATTGATATGTTCATTTGTGTCATATTTTAGATGCCACATATAAGTGATACCATATGGTACTTGTCTTTCTCTTTCTGACTTACTTAGTATGATAATCTCTAGGTCCATCCATGTTGCTGCAAATGGCATTATTTTAGTCTTTTTAATGGTTAATATTCTATTGTATATATATGTACCACATCTTCTTTATCCATTCATCTGTTGATGGACATTTAGATTGTTTCCATGTTTTGGCTGTTGTAAATAGTGCTGCTATGAAGATAAGGGTGCATGCATCTTTTCAAATTAGAGTTTTGTGTGGGTGTATGCCCAGTAGTAGGATTGTTGGACTATATGGCAACTTTATTTTTCGTTTTTTGAGGAGGCTCCATACTGTTTTCCACAATGGCTGCACCAATTTACATTCCCACCAGCAGTGTAAGAGGGTTCCCTTTTCTCCACACCCTCTCCAGCATTTATTATTTGTAGACTTTTTAATGATGACAATTCTGACCTGCGTAGGGTGGTACCTCATTGTAGGTTTGATTTGCATTTCTCTAATAATTAGTGATGTTGAGTAGCTTTTCATGTGCCTCTTGGCCATCTGTATGTCTTCTTTGGAGAAATGTCTATTTAGGTCTTCTGCCCATTTTTCACTTGGGTTGTTTTTCTGTTATTGAATTGTATGAGCTGTTTGTATATTTTGGAAATGAAGCCTTTATTGGTTGCATCATTTGCATATATTTTCTCCCAATCTGTAGGTTGTGTTTTCATTTTGTTTATTATTTCCTTTGCTGTGCAAAAGCTTATAAGCTTGATTAGGTCCCATTTATTTATATTAGCTTTTATTTCTATTCCCTTGGGAGACTGACGTAAGAAAACATTTGTACGATTTACATCAGAGAATGTTTTGCCTATGTTCTTTTCTAGGAGTTTTATGGTGTCCTGTCTTATAAGCCATTTTGAGTTTATTTTTGTGTATTGTGTGAGGGTGTGTTTTAACTTCATTGATTTACATGTAGTTGTCCAACTTTCCCAACACCATTTGCTGAAGAGACTGTTTTCTTCATTGTATGTTCTTGCCTCCTTTGTCAAAAATTAATTGCTAATTAGAGCTAAGGCCAAACTCTTATTTTGGGGGGCTTTACTTATTAATCTGTAAGATGAGAGAGCTGAATTAGGTGTGTGGGTTTATTTCTGGGCCCTGTATTCTGTTCCATTGATCTGTTTGTCTGTTTCTGTGCTGATACCACACTGTTTTGATTACTGTAGCTTTTTAGGATTGTCCAAAATCTGGGATGGTTATGCCTCCTGCTGTGTTCTTTTTCCTCAGGTTTGCTTTGGCAATTATGGATCTTTTATTGTTTCATATGAATTTTAGATTATTGGTTCTAGTTCTGTGTATTAAAAAAAAGTCATTAGTAATTTGATAGGGATTGCATTAAATCTGTAGATTGCTTTGGGTAGTATGGCAATTTTAACAATATTAATTCACCAGTCCAAGAGCTTGGGATATCTTTCCATTTCTTTGAATCATCTTCAGTTTCCTTTATTAATGTTTTGTAATTCTCAGCTTATAAGTCTTTCATCTCCTTGGTAAGACTTATTCCTAAGTATTTTAATTTATTATTTTGATGTACTTTTAGAAGGGATTGTTTATATTTTTTTCCTGATATTTCATTGTTAGTGTAAAGAAATGCAACCAATTTCTGTATGTTAATCTTGTGTCCTGCTATCTTGCTGAATTTGTTTATCAGTTCTAGTAGTTTTTGTGTGGAGTCTGTAGGGTTTTGTATATATAGCATCATAACATATGCATGCAATGACAGTTTTACCTCTTCCCTACCAATTTGAATACCTTTTATTTCTTTTTCTTGTCTGATTGCCGTGGCTAGGACTTCCAATACTATGTTGAAGAGACTTGCTGACAGTGGGCATCCTTGTCTTGTTCCAGATTTTAGCGGAAAGGCTTTCAGCTTTTCACCGTTGAGTATTATATTGGCTGTGTGTTTGTCATAGATAGCTTTTATTATGCTGAGAGATGTTCCCTCTGTACCCACTTTCATAAGGGTTTTTATCATGAATGGATGTTGAATTTTCTCAAATGGTCCTTGTGCATCTGTTGAGATGATTGTGTGTTTTTTGTCTTTTGTTGATGTGGTGTATCACACTGATTGATTTGTGTATGTTGAACCATCCTTGTGGCCCTGGGATGAATGCAACTTGGTCATAGTGTATGACATTTTTAATGTGTTATTGGATTCTGTTTGCTAATATTTTGTTCAGAATTTTTGCATCTATATTTGTCAAAGATATTGGCCTTCAGGGAAGAGATATGGGAACATATGTATATGTATAACTGATTCACTTTGTTATAAAGCAGAAACTAACACACCATTGTAAAGCAATTATACTCCAATAAAGATGTAAAAAAAAGATATTGGCCTTTAATTTTCTTTGTCTGGTTTTGGTATCAGGATGATGGTGGCTTCATAGAATGTCTTCATAGAATGTGTTCCTTCCTCGTCAATATTTTGGAAGAGTTTGAGAAGGATCAATATAAGTTCTTCTTTGTATGTTTGGTGGAATTTGCCTGTGAAGCCATCTGGTCCTGGACTTTTGTTTAGGGAGTTTTTTTGTTTTGTTTTATTTGTTTTTTTTTTGGTTTTTTTTTTTTTTTTTTTTACAGATTCTATTTCACTTCTAGTGATTGGTCTGTTCAAATTATCTATTTCTTCTTGATTCAGTTTTGGTGGCTGTGTTTCTAGAAAGTTGTCCATTTCTTCTAGGTTGTCAAATTTGTTGGCATATAATTGTTCAAAGTATTCTTTTTTGTGTGTGTTTCTGTGGTATCAGTTGTGATTTCTCCTCTTTCATTTCTTATTTTGTTTATTTGTGTCTTCTCTCTTTTCTACTTGGTGAGCCTGGCCAGAGCTTTGTCAATTTTGTATACCCTTTCAAAGAATGAGCTCTTGGTTTTATTGCTATTTTTGTATTTTTTTTAATCCCTATTTTATTTTCTCTATGATCTTTATTATCTCCTTTTTTTTAGTTTTTAATAATGGCATTGTTTAGTAAACTGCTCACAAAATTCACGAAAATCTAACAACTGTCCCTCATGGGCTGGTAAATGCTAGCCCCTGAACACCACTGGCTACAGTTAACCATTTTAAGGTAACTATAAGTGACAACATTCTAATGATGTGTATGCATGAGAAGAGATCTACATAGCTACTAAAATCCAGGCAAAAAAAGAAATCAGCTTTAAACACAGTCAGATCCTGAAAGCAGACATGTCTCAACAAAACCAGGCAAGTAAGAACTCTCTGACCCCCTTAACTCTTTTACCCCTCCAACCACTCATACCTTCTGAGCAACCCCAGGCCAGAAGGAGGAAGAGTAGAAACTCACTGGGCTATGGAAGGACAGAGGAGCCCATCACAGTACTTTTCACTTAACACAGCTCCCACTAACACTCCCTGTGGCTGGGCTAAGGAAGAGTATTACCATTAAATCAAGTTCAACATTTTGATTATTAACATGGGACAGGCATACAAATTTCTGTTGTTAGAAAGTATTTGCCCACTTAAAGTGAGGTTAGTAATTAATATTTTGTAAGAGATCTGAGGAGAGTTGGTCTTATTACCCTTGAATTTTAAAAGGGTAGGCTTAAAACAGAGAAAGAAATCAGTAAGTATGTTGTGATTAGATCCCACAAGACATAAGTAATCTATAAAGTTATATACTTTTTTATTGCCCTAGATGTTTTAGTTAAGTCAACAAATATATTTTAAAAATTGGATATCAAGCGTATTTCACATTAAGAGATTTCTGTGGTAATTACATACAGAATAACTTACAGGAAAGTAACCTAATTTGTTTGTTTCAAGTGGAAAAATATTGAATGTTTGAAATGTTTTGAAAATTTTTCTAAACTGTTATGATTAATTGATTTAAAATAATAAATTCAGGTGACTCATTATTTATATTTATGCCCATCAAGAAATAAGGCATAAAGTAGAAAAAGATAAGATCATCTGGATTCAAATACGAATCAAGAAGCAGTTGTCACAAGGAAAAATAACCCCTTTACTATGTAAAGTTATTAGCTCTATGTAATTTAAATGCGTGTTTATGCTTAGTTTTCCCCCGAACATTCTAATTGAGTGTAAAGCTTTATACTCACTGGGTAGATGATCATTAAAGTCTCTGTATGTCTTAGAAAAAAATTTTAAAGAAAATAAAGCTGAATGAATGAAAATAATAATCCACTACAGCCACCACCCAACTACGTGAATGTATAACTTCCACGTGTAGCTCACCAACTCAAGGAAAAGTACTTCTCTAACATTCTGGTATTTATCACAACCTGACCATCAGTCAGAATTTGTTAATTGTGGTTACATATCTTAACAAAAGAACTTTAGGACCAATTATTCTGCCTAGGGAACTCTCAATAAAAAAAAAAATCACAAAGAGTTACTAATATGCATATTTAAAATTTAAATCTTAATGCATGAGGATCAATTTGAGAAATATTGTTATTATTTTACTGACAATTTTCTTGATTTTTGTTTAAGATCTTCTTCAAGCCTCAAAGTACATTTTTTCATCCATCTGGTAAAAAAAAAGGACATTTAAAAATGAATTTTTGAATGAATAAGTATATACTGTGTATATTGTGTGAGAAATTGTGATTATGGTGGGTCTATGTATATAAAACTATGAATTATAATAAACATGATTTAGATAAAGCTATTTGTACTGACTTATAGTTATATGTAGCAATGCTAGTGTTTTAGATGTATTTTTTGTCATGTTAAAATATTTTGTATCTCAAATATAAATTTTCGGGGCTTCCCTGGTGGCGCAGTGGTTGAGAGTCCGCCTGCCGATGCAGGGGACACGGGTTCGTGCCCCGGTCCGGGAAGATCCCACATGCCGCGGAGCGGCTGGGCCCGTGAGCCATGGCCGCTGAGCCTGCGCGTCCGGAGCCTGTGCTTCGCAACGGGAGAGGCCACAACAGTGAGAGGCCCGCGTACCTCAAAAAAAAAAAAAAATATATAAATTTTCTTTATCACTGTGTTGAAGTTATGTCAGTTAAAAAAACATTTTAGTATAACGAACTGGTATAACTTAGGGGCATTGTAAACATTTGTTACATAACTAGTATAGTGTGGAAAACAATAAGAAACAGGAATTATCAGTTATATAAACAATATTTAATTAGTTTGTGAGCTTCTAAAACTTTGAAATTGATGCGAAGACTAAGGTCTGTAGCTTGAAATAAGGGGTCTGGAATAAAAATTTTAAACTGATTAGAATTTAACATTTACCAGTTGATATAAATGCAATGCTGTAGTTTTTTTTTTTTTTTTTTGCTGAGGTTTTTGAAATATTAATACAACAGATTATGAGTGGAATTCCATAAAAAAGGGCATGCAAACAAACCATAATGTCAACATTATGGTTTCCTACAGTTTATTAATATTTTTCTTATTAGTAATAAAACTCATTGTCAACTCTAATTATTTAGAGATTATATTACATATAAAGTGAGAAGCTTTGAGGCATTGGGCAATGCAATGGCATAGGCCAGGTGGTCCTCATCTGTGTTATTATTTATATAGGTTAATGGAGAGACTAAGTAAATTCTTATATACAGAGTTGTTTTCAGAGTGTATACCAATCAGAGCTCCATGAATACAAGTCATTATAATGTTGTTATAATTATTTTAAGGATTAAAATTAATCATGCATTTAAATCTATTATATCTGCCTCATGACTCTCCTTAAATGTACTTTCTTTTTCTCTTCATCCGCCTCTTGGATTGCAGATACATTCACATAGGTAAAATCGTAAAATAAGAAATAATATGTTCATATCTTTCGTCTTAAAATAATTTGATAATAGTAAAATAATTATAAAGCTAGGCCAATTAGCTAGAGCTAAAATTTTGGTTCCTCCACCTCTCAAGTGTGTGGCATTGAATAATTCCTTTAAAGATTTTGTATCTTAATTTTTTCATCTTTAAAATTAGTATAAAAGTTCCTTCCTCGGTTACTACATGTAAATTATTTACAACATTAACTGGTAAATTCTAGGCTCTCAGTAAGTAAATGTTTGCTGTTGTTATCAGGTAGGCTACTTTTGCAGAGATGGGAAAATAATTTCACATTCTATATTGTAGACAGGATTTCCTTGAGGGAGATAAATGAGAATCTTTTGCCTTAAGCCTTCAAGGACATTCTTGATTTACCTATATAAATAAAATAGGTAATATGGCTTGAATATTTTCCTTGGGTATATATCTTTGAAGAAAAGCTTGTCTCTATAGAGAGGGAGGAGTTTTGTATCAAAACAAGTTCTTGACTGTAGTACAAAACATGAAGGAAATAATCCAATTTTAAAGTGTCAGCATATACCATGCACCTATACTTGTCTATTCTCCCTAAACATGGATGCAAGTGATATGGTCTTAGATTAGACTAAAGGGCATATAGTGATAACTTAGTGAACCATTAAGTATTTCATGAAGGGTAGAATGAGTTTATTTTTTGTTGTTTATGATTTTAGATTGCTTGGTTAAAAAATAAGCATGATTGAGAATAGATGAAAAATACGGAAGACATTTGAAAGAGGAACACTTTGTGGGAAATTTTTTTGTAGAAAGAAAAATCCAAGATACTGAAAAAGGCTAGACAAGTGTCAATGGGAAATGTTACAGTAGATAGTATCCTATAAAATGGCAAATTTAAGGACCAAGTCTGAATAGTAAATCCCCTAGAATGAAGTATAGAGTCCACTAGATACTAGGTAGTTACTTCCCTGATTAAAATAAATATAAATTTACATGTTGCCATGTGGTAAGAATATTAATGGAAGGCACAAAGAGTATTATACAAAATATGGAAGATCGCTTCATGCTGTATGTTCTTTGTATTTATTCATTGTTGGTTTCAAGAATCTTTAATATATGTAATCAAATGTTATATTTAATTCAGTGGCACATACATGGAAATTTAATGTTCTGTCAGAAAGCTCTGTCTTCTCCATTTTGTGACCTTATGTTAAAATGGATAATAGAGTGTGGTACTGGCACAGGGATAAACATAGATCAATAGAATAGAATATCAAGTCCAGAAATAAACTGCACGTATATTGTCAAGTGATTTTTCTATAAAGGTGCCAGAACTGCTCAATGTGGCAAGAATAGTCTTTTCAACAAATGGTGCTGGGACAACTGGATAGCCACATGCAAAGAATGGAGGTGGAACCTTGCCTACTGCCATATACAAAATTTAATTCCGAATGCTTCAAAGACCTAAATGTAAGAGTTAAAATTATAAAGCTCTTAGAAGAAAACAGAGGTCAGTCTTCATGAATTTGGCAAAGGATTATCAGCTATGACACCAAAAGTATGAGGAACAACAACAAAAAATGGACTTCACCAGTACAACTTCTGTGCTTCAAAGGGCACTGTAAGGAAAGTGTAGCCCAGAGAATGGGAAAGTATATTTTCAAATCATATATCCAATAAGGGACTTGTATCTGGAATATATAAGGAACTATTATAGCTCAACAATAAAAAGCTTAAAAAAATGAGCAAAGGATGTGAATAGACATTTTTCCAAGAAGGATATACACCTGGCCAATAAGAACATGAAAGTGTGTTCAACATCATTAACCATCAGGGCAGTGTAACTAAACACAATGAGATAACACCTCACACCCTTAGGATGTTAGAAGTGAAATTGAATTGATAAGTCAAATAATAAGTGTTAGCAAGGATGTAGAAAAATGAGAACTGTCATACACCGCTGATGAAAATGAAATATAGTGCAACCTTTTTGGAAAGCAGTGTGACATTTCCTCAAATGATTAAACATAGTTATCAAGAGACACCCTGCAATTCCTGTCCTAGTTATATACCCAAGAGAAATGAAAACACATACCCAAACATACACACACAAATTTGCACAAGAATATTTATAGCAGCATTACTGGTAACTACCAAATGTTGGAAACAACATAAATATCCATCAGTGGATGGATAAACAAATGTGGCATATCCATAAAATAGAATATTATTCAACCCGACAATGGACCAAAGTACTGGTACATGCTACAACTTGTATGAACCTTAAAATCATAATGAAAGAAGCCATTCAAGTAAAGTCCGTGTATTATGATTCCATTTACATGAAAGTCCAGAGTAGGAAAATCTATAGAGACAAAACAGATTGATGGTTGCTTAGGGCTGGAAGTGAGGAAGATGAGAAAATAAGAGGCTGATCGCTTAATCGTACAGTGTTTCTCTTTTTTTTTAATTAATTAATTTACTTTTGGCTGTGTTGGGTCTTTGTTTCTGTGCGAGGGCTTTCTCTAGTTGCGGCGAGCGGGGGCCAGTCTTCATCGCGGTGCGTGGGCCTCTCACTGTCGCGGCCTCTCGTTGCGGAGCACAGGCTCCAGACGCGCAGGCTCAGTAGTTGTGGTGCACGGGCTTACTTGCTGCACGGCATGTGGCATCTTCCCAGACCAGGGCTCGAACCCGTGTCACCTGCATTGACAGGCAGATTCTCAACCACTGCGCCACCAGAAAAGCCCCCAGAGTTTCTTTTTGAGGTGATGAAATGTTGTAAAATTTATTGCGGTGTATCTGTGTCATACCAAAAAATCATTGAAATTAGTGACTGAAATGAGTACACTTGAAATGAGTGACTTCTGTGGTATGTGAATTTTATTTCAATAGAAATTATTGCATTTCTATTTCAATAAAGAAAAGAAAGGTATAGTATGGATATAAAAAATGTAAATTTGTTTGTTTATGCCACATAGCATACTTCCAGGTCTTAAATCTTCTTGCATTGTATTGCAGGTTGATTTCTAGGAACATAGTATATTTTTGGAGTGTCATCTTTAGAAATCTCTATGATGTGTGAGAGTACTCTCCAGTGGTATATTTTGATCAAAAAAACTATAATGTGAATTTTTAATCCAATATAAATGGTTTAAAAATACGAAAATTTGAGAACTACAAAAGGCAGGATAGTGAGGATGTTAGAAGTATCAATTCTGGAGCCAGACTTCAGCCAGTTGTTATCTGTGTGACTTTGAGCAAGCTTTTAAACCTAAAGAGTACGTGAGTTTCCACATACTTAAGTTGGATAATACTTCCAACTCATATATTAGGTAGGAAACTAATACTACATGTAAAACACTTAGAAGAGGGTCTGGCAAATAGCAAAGATTCAGTAAGTAGGAAAATCGAAGTTATCTTTGGTCTTACATGTACACATAAATGCCACTTTCTTATGGAAAGAAATGAAAGGCTCAGTTATTTTCCTAGACGTTGTCTTCCCATTGAATGCAAACAAAGAAAAAACCATAACCTGATTCTGTGACCTTTTCTCAGAAATTGGTTCCTAGTTTTGTTATTACTTTTATTGTGGTAAAAGAAGCATAACAAGATCTACTCTCTTAACAGTACTTAGGTATTAAATCTAGCAAAACATGTACAAGATCTACATGAGGATAACTGTAAAACTCTGATGAATGAACTCAAAGAATAAAAGAATGCAGAGAGATTCCATGTTCATAGATGGGAAGACTCAATATTGTCAAGACATCAGTTCTTCCCAACTTGATCTACAGTTTCAGTGTGGTTCCACTCAAAATCTCAGCAAATTATTTTGTGGATATTGACGAAGTGATTCTAAAACTTAAGTGGAGAAATAAAAGACAGAATAGACAGTCTAGACAACCAATATTAAAGGAGAAAGACTAAGTTGGAGAACTAACGCTACCCAACTTCAAGACACACTATAAAGAAATGAACTATCAGGCCATGAAAAGACATGGAGGAACCTTAAATGCATATGACTAAGTGAATGAAGCTAATCTGAAAAGGCTCTGTACTGTATGATTGCAAACACGTGACATTATGGATAAGGCCAAAACTATGGAAGCCAAAAGTTCAGTGGTTCCTAGGGGTTGGGGATTCAGAGAGGGATAAATAGGTGGAAGACAGGATTGTTAAGGCAATGAAAATATTCTGAATGATAGTGTTATGATGGTTACATGTTATACATTTGTCAAAGCACATAGAATGTATAACACCAAAAGTGAATTATAGTGTAAACTATGGACTTCGAGTGAATGAGATGGCAGTGTAGGTTCATCAGTTGTAGCAAATGTACCATTCTGGTGGGGAGTATTGACAATGGGGGAAAGTATGCTTGTGTGGGAGCAGAGTGAGTATGCAGCATCTCTGTACTTTCCTGCCTATTTTGCTATGATCTTAAAACTGCTCTAAAAACAGAAAATCATCTCTCTCTAGAAGTTTGAAGCCCTTTTTGGGAATTTTGAAAGTTGACATTACTAAATACAAGTCAAATTTAATTTGTCAAAAAAAATAAAAGGAAATTTCCAGGTGGGTCCAATTAAGAGTGTATAATTAGTGAGTGAGATGGTTGTTTCCTGAAAGCATCATGAAAAATGTAGCATTTAGGCTGACTCTTGAGTGGTGGGTAATATTCTAACAGCTGTGGAAGAGATGAATGTTTTAGTTCAGTTGATAAGAACAGTCCACAGCCAAGGACTCTTCTATTAACAAACGCCTACCTCCCAGACTAAAGAACTTGTCAGAAAACTTATCCCAGCTAGGGAAAGGGAGCTCCTTCCCACTTGAGTCCCCTCCTGCCTTTCTGTTTCACTGAAGGGGGTGAAGTAGTCAACAGGGCAATGAGATTCGAAGAAATAGACTACAGCCAGGGACTGAAATTCATTCAGAAGGTTATAGAACATTCTTCCTCTACATCTATTTCCACACCAAGAAAGCTGCAATATAATAACAGTGGATGCAGGTGAAAAACAAGACACAGGGCTGCTCTACAGAGCAGCGCATAGGCAACCTCAAAGACAAAAAATAAAAATAAGTACAATAGAGGAATTGGAAGCTTCTGGCACCCATACCTACAGCAAACATTAAAACAGCCCAACTTCTATCCAACTTGACGTAAATTCTCCCACTAAAGGCCTGTATATATCAATTTCTATTATGTAGTAAATGTCTAGCAGTCAGCAAAAAATTTAAAGGCATGCCATAGGGCAAGAAAAAAAGTCTACTCTTCTTGAATATTTATTTAAAATATTCTATAATTGTCTGCATTCTGCTGACTCTAATTCCTCAAATTCCAGCCTGAATTTCCTGTGTTTGTTGTGTGCTGTCACCAACTTTTGGTGTTTATTTACGTGACGCTGCTGTGTCATCATCAGGAAATCGTTGCAGTCATCAGAGGATAAACTCATGAGCAGTGTAGGCATCATCTGGCCTTGTCATGGGACCTAAAGACTAGTGAGACAGATATTAATGAAGTAGTTTCAAGGATTAGGAAGGATCTGAGAAAGAAATTATAAGGTTCTTTGAGAGAACATCAGATTACAGAGGTCTTCTTTAAGAAGTGGTACATTATAATTTGTTCCATTATGTCACTGTAATATGTAAGTATTCAGTACATTTATTTGAATCAGTGTTATAATGTACTTTGGCATATTCTGGATTACTAGTTCAGTTGATCACCTTACTGGTCTAAGAAGCATGGACACTTGGAGCTGGATGGTTCAAATTAAAAAAAAAAAAAGGCTCCTGTCTCTGTCTCTCTCTCTCTCTCTCCTTCCCTCCCTCCATCTCTTCCAGATATAGATATGGATAGATAAGAATAAATATAGTTGCCAAGCCACCACTGTAATCAATTACCTATTTTATTCACCAATTTTTCTGGAAAAAGTGATTTTTAAATATTTTATTAATTTAAATATATGCTTTTTTAAAAATATCAAAAACCTTTATTTGGGTCTTTAAATGTACTTTGCACTTTGTTACAGTCTACAAAGATGAATTAGGCATGATACCTTTCATGAAGAAACTTTACCATCTTATTTTTAGTACATTGTTATGTATAAAAATATTTTAAACGCATCATATAATGGGTCTTCATTTGCAGTAATATGATTTGCTGCTACATCTATTTTATTCACATTATTACATCCAAAATTTGAGTCACAAAATTTGCACATAAAGCTTAACAGATGGAGTCCTTAAATTTTATCCAGCAAACAATAATCTACCACACATGCTTAAGAGTTCTATTCTAACAAATTGAACAGATGTAATTCCAGTTCAGTACATCTATTCCTAAATGAAAGAGCCCTTTTGAATTTGATGTTTTGTTCATTTTTGAAATTAAGAATATGATAGTTTGAAAATGGTTGTCAGTCCTTTTAAAGTAAAAAAAAAAAAGAAGAAAATTAAACCTTTGTCTTATGCTTTTCCAAATTTTATAGGATACATATTTACTGTTATATATAGAAATTTTAAATGGATAAAGAAGTTACGTAAAAGCCTGCTGCAAAATTTTAGAACAAATGGTTTAGTGCTTTACATTAGTGCTTTTCCAAATGAAAAATAATTTAGCTTGACTTGGCAAAATTAATCATCTTTGTGTTAAGTGTTTATGTCTAAAACTAAAAAGTATAATTTGCATTACCATTCACTGCCTCTGGGTATTATAATTGTATTTGTATACGTACTTCAAATTTTATGAATATATTTTCTGCCTAATAACATCATTATACCAGCTGGCTTATTTTAATGTAACATAATTATTGGAAAGAAAAAAAAAGAAGCTAATACTGCCAGTAGTCATTTTGAATCACTACAACTGTGGGTAAATTAATATATTGTTTCCTTATACATATAACGTTTTGAGTAAACCTGGGATTTTAATTCATTAATGTTCAATAAACCATATGTGGCCTACACAGACCTGGTTTTCTCATAATCAATTTTTAGTCTTCTAGGACAGATTATCTTTAGGTATGGAAAATAAAATGCATATGTCTTTCAGTCTTTATTCAGAACAGAAATTTGACTCATTAGGTAAGAATAAAAGAGTATAGTGGAACTAGAAAGTACAAATTAGGTTAAAATTACATATTTAATGTTAGAATAAAATAGTACTAATTGATATACAATTATTTACTATAAAAATAATTATAAAAATATTATTTTTTATTACTTAAAAATAATTTTATTATTGTGTAAATAATAAAATTCAGACCAGGGTAGAAAAATTCCTTTGAAGGTTGAGAATGAATTATTCTGATTATTCTTCTTTATCAGTGATTCCTTAGTAGGTCCTAGTTATTTTCCTATGTAACACCTCTCTTGCTTTCCCGTTTCTTGCCAAATGCAAGCAGAGTGACAGAATGATGAAAATATCTAGCCACTAAACATGTTTTTTTTGCCCAGCTTGTTTGACAGCGGTTACCAAAATTCATCATTGATCAATTTTAAGATAAACAGCCTATCTCTGTAGCTTAAAGGAAGGGAGAAAGAGTCAACAATATGAAATGAGTAGGAGAAAAGGCAGCTTGTGTACAAGAGCAAGAAAAGAATGGAATGAGTACATATTTTCTCTTGTCACTTTTTTTTCCACTGTTAAACGCTAATTTTTGTTCGTGTACTCCTAGAGAAGAAAAAATATACCATTGTACTTTGGTAGGGAAAAAAACCCTGTATATTTAGTTTAGAAGACAAATTGTGTGTGTGTGTGTGTGTGTGTGTGTGTGTGTGTGTGTGTGAGATATATATATACAAAGTATGTGTGTGTATACTTGTTAATTCTTAAGCTGCTCCATCATCGTTTTTCCTGCCTTTTGCTATGAATGGATTGATATTTTAAAGGTTACAAGGAATCCACAATTACTGGCATGTTTGCTGATTCAAAGCAGAAAAAAAAAAAACAACTAAGATTGATAATTCTGTGGTGGCTGAAGACATTTATTTTATTGACTCCTCTCTAATAGGCTTGTAGGAAAGAATATGTTATCGGGTCTGCTTGAAACGAACTCCTCTTATTTATTTGATAACTAGTTTCCAAATGATCAGTGAAACGTGACATACCGATTATTTTATGTTTTCTTTAACATAATGAAATGTTATAGGTAAATACAAAAAGCAATCTTTGGATGTATAAAATATACCAGCAGTAATTGTCTATGGCAATGGATATTTGTGCAGGTGCTATGTTAAAAAATTCATTGCAACTCTTCGGTTTCCTTAATCTAAATTTTTCTTTATCTACCTGCATTCCTAGGGAATGCAGGGATTCCATGATCCGGCACCTAATTTGGATTACAGAAAATATGAAGATAAGTACAGATCTCCTCCCAAAATATGCATGGGCATATACACTGATAAAAGGTGCATGTAATTTCAAAAGACTTTACAAAACCTCTGAAAATCATATATGGATCCAGGAGGTCCTCCAACTAGAAATAGAGGCTGTTTATAAAAACTACCATCAGATCTAGCCCTGAAACAGATCTGTTCTTTTCTATCCTTTGTAAGTTAGTTTATCTACAGACTTACCAGAAGTGTGACCTTTTGAATGGCATTTGTATAACTTTGTTTAAAGTTGTATTTCAGTTCCTATTTATTGTCTCCATTGGGAAATGTAAAGATCCTCCTACTGACATGTAGTTCAGTTTTACCTTTGGAACAAATTGTTAGTGGAATTGGAAGGATTTAGACACATTTAGGAACAAAGGAAAGAGACACAACCTTTACCATTGAATTTTAACTTCTGTGGTGACTTGGAAACAGTTGAACAGTGTTCTCCCAATCAGACTTAAATGCAATTTGCTTTATGATGTAATAAGTTACATATACTCCATAATATCTCCTTAATTTTTTTTTGCCTCACATTTGTGTTAGCTAGCTTCATCCACCCTATAACAGCTCCGTTTATAATATGTCCTATCCTGTTTTAAGAAGGAACAAACATAAAACAGTCAAATGTATACAACATTACAAAAACAGCAAGAAAAACAGAGGTTTTGGATTTTAAAAGAGGCATGAGTTCAGAGTATGTTGACATGATTGGCAGATATCAAAATGCTCCTTCCTACATATGATTGAAAAGTAATAAAAGAAATAATTCAGCTGTCTGTGGGTTTGTCTCACAACTGTAATCACAGTGTTGCTGTACAAAGCTCAAAATGACAGCTTCCTAATTTTTATTGCTTATTTAATTTATTAAAGTTGCCAAACCCCCAAGGGCTAAATTTCACTGATTTATTCATTGTTAGAGAAGCTGAAATAGAACAATGAGGCGTTGGGTGAGAAATAACATTAAAAAGTAAGGAAATGAACAATAGTAAAAATGCATGGGTGCATTTCACATAACATTATTTGAATTAAAATACAACAATGACAAAATTTCCAGTTACTTTTGTGTAACTTTGAACTCACAAACCTTGAAACTTTATTATTCAATCTTGCATTTAATTATATGCTTTACTGAGCACTTGGCTTTATGTTAGGCAGTGATTCTATATAAATCACACTAAAGCCTAGATAGATATTTTTATTTCTACTATTGCCATTTATATATTGTTAACAATTAATATATTTAAAATATGAACATCTATGACTTTATCTTAGCCCAATCCCATGCATTAGTTTGAGAGAGAATATAATGCTTTTCAGTTTTTTAATGTTCACAAGGGTTTTTATATGCATCACCAAATATACACTCCCTTAGCTTTTCTTTCTTTCTCTGATCAGACATCCCACAGTATTATTCATTGACTTATACTTTTTAAAGGTTTTTTGGGTAATTGCCATTTTTTTTCTTTCATTACTTTAATATTTCACTTTGTTTCACTCTACTTTTAATTTACTTTTGCTCACTTTTTGAAATGAAGATTTAATTCATTTTTCAGTATTGTGTTTTTTAATATATACTTTAAGGTTATACATAGCCCCCTAAATTAATACTTAGTTTGCATCTCAGGGGGGTTAAAATTTGTGTTATTGTCAATAGGTACAAATATTTCATAAATTCCTTTAACTCATCAGTTACTTGAAAGGCATGATTTTTTCCATACATTCTTTTAAATGTACAATTTAATACTGCTGTGAAGCAGGAGAAATGAATAAACTATAAGTACATGCATAGAAATGGATGAATCACACAATGTGATATGGAGTCAAAAGGCAAATAATAGAAGAGTCCATTAAAGTACCACTAATATTAGTTAGCTAATTATTAGTTATCCTGCTAAAAAAAAAAAAAGACTCAAAATTACCATGGCTTAAACTAAATGTATGTAAATTTATTTCTCGCTCACTATTAGTGCAGAAAGAAAAGTTTCACCTTAAGGTTATACTTCTAGATTATGCAACCATAGCCTATACTCTCTTGTCTTTCTTCATCCAGAAAAAAGCAAAAGAGGGTGAATAGAGAACAAGCCATTTTCTCTTAAGCAGTGTTGTAAGTCACACACAACAATTCAGTCACACTTCACTGGTTAGAAACTAGTTTCCCTGGTCACTAGTAGCTGGCAGGGAGAGTCACAAATGTGGTGTCTCTGATCTAGATCTGTTTGTACTCAGTAAGGTGTAGTGTGTGTGCCTGTGGTGGTAGGGGGTTATTTCTTAAAGAAAGAAGAAATAGAAGTTTCTGTCACATCACTTAAAGAACATTAAAATTCAGAACAGATTAATATATTATTTAAGGTTTCATATGTATATGATAAAACCATGATGAGTAGCAATAGAATAACAAAAAAAATTAGACCTGTTAGAGTTTTTTAGTTATGATTTATAGCTGATATCTATCTACATGGTTTGAATAGAAAAAATATAAATGGTATACTTAAAATCTCTACCTCCTAAATCTTTCCCATCTACCCAGTCATCTTACAGAGATAAGTTATGCTTTTATATGCAGATATGTACGTGGATATGCAGTCTGTCTTAAGCCACTTTCTTATTTTACTTGATATATTTTAGATATTATTTATAAAAGAATATGAAGTTTATTTTCACAGCTGTTTGATATTCATTGTTTAGATTGATACAACTTTGTATGTTTTTTTTCTCTAAGCATCAGTTATGGCATATGTTTAATGGGGGAAAAATACTATCCACTTAATAAATCTATACAGGTATGCTAGTTTCTTACAGTGAAATCACTGTCTAGTTGTTAGTAAAATATGCCATATGTATTAGTTACATGTATTAGTTATTATTAGTAGTAGTATTGCTATATCAAGGTTGTTAGCATTTTTTAGCAATAAAGTATTTTTAAATGAAGTTATATACATTGTTTTTAAGATATAATTCTCTTGCACACTAATAGACTGTGGTATAGTATGAACATAACTTTATATGCACAGAGAAACCAAAAAATTTGTGGATTGCTTTATTGTGACACTGGCTTTATTGAGGTGATCTGGAACCAAACCCTTAATATCTCTGAGGTATGCCTGTATTATGTTGTTGCAAATGGCAAGATTTCCTTATTTTTATGCCTAAATAATATTTGTGTGCATATGTGTATGCATGTATATACACACATACATTTATACATACACATACATAATAATTTCTTTATCCCTTCATCCATTGATAGACATTTAGGTTTTTCCATATCTTGGCTATGATGAGTAATGCTGTGATGAACATGGGGGTGCATATATCTCTTTGGGTTAATGTTTTTGTTTTCTTTGGACAAATACCCAAAAGTGGAATTGCTGGATCTTGTAGTAGTTCTATATTTAACTTTTGAGGGAAGTCCATATTGTTTTCCATAGTGGCTGCACCAATAGACATCTCAACCAATAGTGCACAACAGTTCCCTTTTCTCTACGTCCTCATCAGCAGTTGTTATTTCCTGTCTTTGGTGATAACCATTCTAACAGGTGTGAAGTGATATCTTGTGTTTTTACTTTGTATTTCCCTGGTAATTAGTTATGTTGAGCACCTTTGCATGGATGTTGGCCATCTGTATATCTTCTTTGGAAAAATATTTATTCAGATCCTCTGCCCTTTTTTAAATCAGACTGTGTATATTTATGCTATTGAGTTGTATGATTTCTTTATATATTTTGAATATTAACTCTTTATCAGATATATAATTTCCCTTTCAGTAAGTCGCCATTCCATTTTATTGGTGATTTTTTTTTTCTTTCTTTTTCTTTTTTTTTCCCTGTGAAGAAGCTTTTTAGTTTGATGGAACTCTATTTATTTTTACGTTTGTTGCCTTTGCTTTTAATTTCAAATCCAAAAAATCATCACCAAGAACAATGTCAAAGAGCTTACCATTTATGGGTTTTTTTCTAGGAGTTTTATAGTTTAAGTTCTTTCAATTCTTTGGTTCACCTTGAGTTAGTTTTTGTGTAGGTGTTTGATAGTGATCCAGTTTCATTCTTTTGTGTGTGCCTGTCCAGTTTTTTAAAAACCATTTATTGGATAGACTCTCCTTTTCTTACTCTGTATTCTTGGCTTTGTTGTCGTAAATTAACTAACCATATATGCATGAGTTTATTTCTAGGCTCTTTATTTTGTTCCATTGATTGATATGTCTGTTTTTAGTCCAGTACGATACTGCGTTGATCATTATAGCTTTGTAATATAGTTTGAAATTATGGTGAGTGATGCCTCTGGCTCTATTCTTTTTTTCTCAGGATTGCCTTGCTTATTTGAAACCTTTTGTGATTCCATACAAATTTTAAGCTCGTTTGTGCTATTTCTTGGAAAAGTGCCAAAGGAATTTTGATAGGGATTACATTTGAATTTGTAGATTTCTTGGGACAGTATAGACTTTTTAACAATATTAATTCTTCCAATCCATGAAGGGAGAGTAACTTTGCATTTATTTTATGTCCTCTTCCAATTCTTAATATCTTATGGTTTTCAGTATACAGGTCTTTTGCCTCCTTGTTTAAATTTATTCCTAGATATTTTATTGTTTTTCATATATTTGTAAATTATATTATTTTCTTAATTTTTGACAGTTTGTTATTAGTGTATAGAAATGACCAGGTTTTTGATCATTGAGTTTGTATCCTGAAACTTTACAGAATTCATTAATTCAAACAGTGTTTTGGTGGAGTCTTTATGGTTTCTATATATAATATCCTGTCACCTATAGTGATAGTTTCACTTCTTCCTTTCCAGTTTGAATGCCTTTTCTTTTTCTTGCCTAATTGCTCTGACCAGGACTTCCAATACTATGTTGAATAAGAGTGGTGAGAGTGGGCATCCTTGTCTTTGTTCCTGACTGGAGAGGAAAAATTTTCAGCTTTTCACTGTTGAGTATGATGTTAGCTGTGGGCTTGTTATAATGGCCTTTATTATGTTGAGGTGCATTCCCCCATACCCACTTCTTTGAGAATTTTTATGAGGAGTGGATGTTGAATTTTGTCAAATGATTTTTCTACATCTATTGAAATGATCATATGGTTTTTAGTCTTCATTTTGTTAACGTGCTCTGTCACACTGATTGATTTGCAGATGTTGAACAATTCTTGTATCCCAGGAATAAATCCCACTTGATCATGATGTATGATCCTTTTAAAGTATTGTCGAATTCAGATTGCTAGCATTTTGTTGAGAATTTTTGCATCTATTTTTATCAGGGATATTGGCATGTAATTTTCTTTTCTGGTTTTGGTGTCAAGGCAGTGCTGGCCTCGTAAAATGAATTTGGAAGTGTTACATTGTCTTCTGTTTTTTGAAACAAGTTTAACAAGGATTGGTTTTCTTTGAATGTTTGGTAGAATTTACCAGTAAAGGCATCTGGTCTTGCAGTTTTGTTTGTTTTTGATTACTGATTCAATCTCTAGTAATGATTCAATTAGTACTTCTAGTACTGATTCATTACTAGTAATCAGTCTGTTCATATTTTCTGTTTCTTCATGACTCAGTCGTGGCAGATTGTGTTCTTCTAGGAATGTATTCATTTCTTTTAGGTTGTCCAATTTGTTGCCAAGTAATTGTTCATTGTACTCTCTTATGATTCATTGCATTTATTTGATATCAGTGGTAATAGCTCCTCTTTTGTTTTTTACTTTATTTATTGGAGTCTTCTGTCTTTGTTTCTTGGTGAGTCTAGCTAAAAATTTGTCAGTTTTGTTTATCTCTTCAAAGAAAAAAGCTCTTAGTTTCATATATCTTTTCTCTTTTTAGTCTCTATTTTATTTATCTCCATTCTGTTTATTTCCTTCTTTCTATTAACTGTGGTCTTTGTTTTTTCTTCTGTTACTAGTTGCTTGAGATGTAAACTTAGGTTGTTTACTTGAGATCTTTCTTGTTTCTTAATGTAGGCATTTATTGCTATATAAACTCCCTTCATAGAACTGCTTTTTCTACATCCCATAAAACCTGGTATGTTATATTTACATTTTTTTTTCTTAAGGTATTTTTTAACTTCTCTTTTCATCTATCTGTACCTCCTGGTTATTCAGAAACATGTTGTTTAATCTTCATAGATTTGTGAATTTTCCAGTTTTTTTATTGTAATTGATTCTAGTTTCATATTATTGTGGTCAGAAAAGATGCTTGACATGATTTCAATCTTCTTAAATTTAAGACTTGTTTTGTGGCCTAACATATCAGTTCTAGAGAATGTTCCATATGCCCTTGAGAAGAAAGTGCATTCTGTTGCTTTTGGACGGAATGTTCTGTATGTCTTTTTTTTTTTTTTTTTTTTTTTTAAACATCTTTATTGGGGTATAATTGCTTTACAATGGTGTGTTAGTTTCTGATTTACAACAAAGTGAATCAGCTATACATATACATATGTTCCCATATGTCTTCCCTCTTGCGTCTCCCTCCCTCCCACTCTCCCCATCCCACCCTTCCAGGCTGTCACAAAGCACCGAGCTAATATCCCTGTGCCTTGCGGCTGCTTCCCCCCAGCTATCTACCTTACTACGTTTGTTAGTGTGTATATGTCCATGACTCTCTCTCTCGCCCTGTCAAAACTCACCCTTCCCCCTCCCCATATCCTTAAGTCCGTTCTCCAGTAGGTCTGCGTCTTTATTCCTATCTTACCCCTAGGTTCTTCATGACATTTTTTTCCCTTAAATTCCATATATATGTGTTAGCATACGGTATTTGTCTTTTTCTTTCTGACTTACTTCACTCTGTATGACAGATTCTAGGTCTATCCATCTCATTACAAAAAGCTCAATTTCATGTATGTCTTTTAAGTCCATCTTGTCCAATGTGTCATTTAAAGCCAGTGTCTCCTTATTGATTTTCTGTCTGGATGATCTATCCATTCATGAAAGTGGAGTATTAAAGTCCCCTACTATTATTGTATTATTGTCTATTTTTTCCCTTTAGGTCTGTTAATTTTTTTTTTTTTTTTTTTGTGGTACGTGGGCCTCTCACTGTTGTGGCCTCTCCCATTGCAGAGCACAGGCTCCGGATGTGCAGGCTCAGTGGCCACGGCTCATGGGCCTAGCCACTCCGTGGCATGTGGGATCTTCCCAGGTCGGGTCACGAACCCGTGTCCCCTGCATCGGCAGGTGGACTCTCAACCACTGCGCCACCAGGGAAGCCCCGGTCTGTTAATATTTGATTTATATATTTAAATTCTCCTATCTTAGATACATAAATAAATATCCTCTTTTGGAGTAAAAATATATCTTTTTCTAATTGCTGTAAATAATTTAATGGCTTGACAATATGCTCATGTTAGGTAAAAATATGTCATTTATCAAAATCATATTTAGAAGTTTTACTTAATGTATCACAGTAATGTAGCAGATAGGGAAGTTAAAGAATCCAGTTTATGAGTTCAACTGAGAGTTTGAGTCTCTTAAGTGTAGCCCTCACACTTGAAGAGAGTCTAAGCACATTGGTGTTTAACTCTACAAAGTTTTATATTTTCACGTGACTGTGAGCTCCGTATATTTGGAATATAACTGACCAAATATGTGGTCAGTTGTGGTGGTTGTTTTGGGAGCTGTTCTTATTTTTCTTTTCTTTTGAAATGGTAATAAAGAATAATATTTGAGAGCTCAGTTATTTGCATTACATAATTGAGCTTTATCACTTACTGTAACACCACTTGAGGATATACATTTCTCCATTATTCGCTGTTTGGTCCAAGTATTAAAAATCAAATGATGACAGGATATAGGATGTCTGCTTTCCAAGTATATTCATAGAAAGTTTTGATACTTTTCTCTTTAAATTTTTTCCCCTAAGAGTGTGCTCTCAACAACATTTCTCAGGAGCCTGAGGAGCTTAAAAAAGTTGGAGGGACTCTGCTCTGGTCCCTACTGTCAAGAAAGTGCATGGTGAGATTTGTTTTGGTGGTGTTATTGTTTGCTGTCCTTCTGATCTTTGTCAGTACCTCTGTGTGTCAGTGGCTCCAAATTGTGAAAGACAGCCAGGATATAAGGAAGCCGCTGACTCTGTTCTCTTCAGTGCCTTCTTTAGATATCTGATTTCTTTTTGCAAAAGTTTTTCTGGTTCTGTGATGGCTTATCCCATGAGAACAGATCCTTAGAGTCTACACTTCATCAGCCTCCTGCACTTCATAATCTGATTTTCCTAAAATTTCCAAAATACCTGGGAAATTTAGCATTATGCTTTCAAAATAATTCTGAGAATGTACCTGTAAATTTTCTTTCTTTTTTTTTTTTCTCTTCTTTCCTTTTTTCCTTCCTTCACTGCTAATTTATAGGACTTTGGGCCCTTATTTCTGTATCTTATTAGTTATATCTTATTTTTCTTTTTTCACTATGCCATCTCTCTGCCTTCTTTTGATGGCAAAAGAAGAAATGTTATTTGTTTCCATGAGAGAAGAATTAAAAAAATATATAATATATATTTAGAAAAGTTAACTATTTGCAGTAGAATTCTTAAATTAGTGGTTTCCCTACTTAGAAGGAGTAATACTATTACTATACTATACTAATAACACTATTACTCAGTGTTTATAAGATTCTCATATTGATATGACGTTATTCAGGGAATATATATATATATATATGCAAAAATCATAGTATTATTTATAATGATTACACCTATATTCTGGATTGACAATCATAAAGAGTTTACTATATAGATAATATTACAGTTGGTTTAAATTAAAAGAAATATATGTAAATTTAGTTTGGTATAATTTTCTGTTCAGGATATGAGGGATAACTAGTCATGTTAACACTATTCTTAATTGATTGTGTGGATATCTAGAAGAATACAACTTCTATACTGACCTGTCCTAAAATATTAGAATGGTATGTGATGGCACAGCTTGCAGCATTTTTGTCTTCCTATTTTCCCCTTTAAATAGTACATTAATCTAATAGTATATTAGTTTAAAAGCTATATATTTAATCTTCATATTAAAAGTAAAGAATTTTCAAGTTTTTAGTGAATTGAAATAATTTTTAAAAGGAGAGGACTGTTTCTCATACCACCACCACCACCACCCCCCACAATAGTGGAATGGAACGGGCCAACATGAACATTTCTCTAATCAATAATGGAGCAAAGAGTGAGGAAGAATAATATCTTTTTAGCTTAAATACAAGGAGACAAGAAATTATTTGCTATTTTTAGAAGTATAATTAGTTAATAGTATATTCACACAAAAACTTTAAAAATTTCTTGTAACTCAAATATAATCTTAAATCTCTATTTAGTCTAGAACAGCAACTTATTATATCACTAAATTGGAATTTATACCAATGAAGAGATTTTCTTAGGCTGAATTAAAAAGTTAGAATATTAATCTAGTGCTTTGCCACTTATGAATAAATATCATTTTTTCAGGATTTTCCTCATCATTTTTATCTCATTTTATTCTGTGGTCTGCTAACATCTTGTTGAGCTGTTTTATCCATCCTATTCCTTGGCATTGAGATCTATCTTTATTGCCATGGGATTGGTTGGAGTCATCCATTTGGACAATATACTCACATTCTAATAGCCTATGACTATAGTTACCTTTTTCTTATACTTCCCCTCAAAGATTTTCTTAACTCAGAATTCCAGTTTTCACAGAATTAGGAGCCTAACAACACTGAGGCCCCTAGAATTTTGGATAGCTTTTTCTTCTTAATCTTGATTGGAGATTCATGAGCCTCAGGCTATATGCTGGCCAGTTAATCCAGGCACTTGATTAGCATTGCTTCTATACTACTCACTTGCCACATGTAGTCACACTGGTTAGTGCATGAAGAGTCCCAAATAAGAAGATGCGTGTACCCACCATTCCCCTATATTTGGACTCCCTAGCGAGTAAACCATGTTTTCTAGTGTCTCATGACTCTACCCAAGCCTTAGTCAAAAGAACTGAGGCAGTGTATCCTCCATACGCTTCCCCTTTGACACCTCTTTATACTTCCCACTTAAAAGATTTATATAGTCATTTTTTACTTAATATGGTATGCAGTATGATAATATTTTGATAGCATATCAACTTAGAAACTTTTTATTTAAAAAAAGATAATATTAGCACAAATTGTGGATCAAATCACTCTTAAGACAATATTTTATAAATAGATATTTTGAAGTCTATTGTGTTGTACAGGTATGCCCTTTTAGGTTCTGAATGAATTGCTAGATCCTGACTTTAAACCATAACTCTGTTTTTGGTCATGCCAAAACCCTTTCACATATTTTCAAACAGAATTTGCAATAAAAAGAAAATTATTAAAAATACATGAATGTGGTAAGAAGAAACTTGGGATAAGGCCACTAGTGTCTGTTCAGTTCCTTAGGAAAGAAGATGAAAGATAACAAACATATCAAGATTTATCATGCTTACTCTAAAAATATGGAGATAGCTTTTCATGTGAAATATATTCCATTTAATTAATTTTAGGTAGTATTGAGAAACAAAATGACTCAACATAATTGTTATATGAATTTTCATGAATAAGGGTCTAACTGGAGTTTATTATCATACCTTTGTTAAATGATTAGTTCCACAAGATAAAATCAAAATGATTGCTCATGAAGTACAGTCCTACTTTGCACAGAAAATGACTAAATCAAGAAGATGTAAATCAAGAAGGTGATTCAGGAATGGAAAGTGTATGGAGAAGTATATGTATGTTATTTTACTTAAACATTAAAATGCTTCTAAACTTAATTTTCTGATTTTATTATTCATGAAATTTTCTAAAAATGCATGTACTTGAAATTTAAATAATGTAATATTATCAAGAGGAGCTGAAGTATATGAAACATTTAAAAATATGACAAGAATTAAATTTGTGTTTATTAAAATCAATTGCTTTTTGAGGCATCTAAATAAAATTTAAATGTTGCACTTAAGCACTATTAATTGCGAGATTATTATTCACTATAGTAGTTAAAATAATTTTTATTGGAGTATAGTTGCTTTACAATGTTGTGTTAGTTTCTGCTGTACAGCAAAATGAATCAGCTATATATATATATATATATATATATATATATATATCTCCCCTCTTTTTTGAATTTCCTTCCCATTCACCACAGAGCATTGAGTAGTTCCCTGTGCTATACAGTAGGTCCTCATTAGTTATTTTATACATAGTGGTGTGTATATGTCAATCCCAATCTCCCAATTCATCCCACCACCCTGCCCCGCTGCTTTCCCCCCTTGGAATCCATATGTTTATTCTCTACATCTGTGTCTCTATTTCTGCTTTGCAAATAGGTTCATCTGTATCATTTTTCTAGATTCCACATATAAGCAATCTTATACAATATTTGTTTTCCTCTTTCTGAGTTACTTCACCCTGTATGACAGTTGCTAGGTCCATCCACATCTCTGTAAATGGTACAATTTCATTCCTTTTTATGGCTGAGTAATATTCCATTGTATATATGTATCACATCTTATTTAAATTTCTTCTATAGTAATTTTAAAGAAATCAAAATAAGAAAAATCATTTAAGAATATCAGTTTGAGAATCTTTCCCTATTCATTTGTATTCCATGCTTATATGGCATTCCCAAAATCTATTAATTGTACATGTCTTATTAGCCTTTGACTTGCTGTTAACTGTAGACTTAATATATTTGTAATTTACTATATACATTATAAAATGCTAAAATACTGTCCCTAAGATAAGTTAAATTTGAGCATCAAATAATTATAATAACACAAATCAAAAGAAGTCATTTTTAGAATTTTAGAGTAGAATAAATTGGCAATGTTAAAAAGCATTAATAACAGGTTTTCTAAAAACAGAGTTTAGGTACAGTGTAATAGAGCAGAATTAACAGAAGTTTCTTGTTTTCCCTGTTAGAGTAGGGAAAGGGTTGGGCTAGGTATTAATACATGTAAATATGATAGTCTTTGAGCTACAATACCACTGATAATGGGAACCTCATTTGCTCATTTCGCAATTGACTTTTGCCGTAACATTCTTAGGTTGGACGATCAAGCTGTAATTTATTCTTTCTAGTACAAAAGGTCAAGAAATACTAAATATAAAGGCTGTTATGTGACAGATATATTAAAACACTGGGTGAGGTATTTTGTCCTTTTTTTTCTTGGTAGCAAATAACATGGAAAGCATTTTCTATTGTTTAAAAAAACCCAAGTATACCTAATGCAAAACAAAGAACAGGAAATAAAACAGCAGTTCTGCAGGAAATATAAGAAATTTAAAATATTAGGGTGCATAGAACTTGCTGAGTTCAGTTAGAACCAGTTTGTAAAGGGTACTGGCTGGGCTGTTACTGACTTCGGATATTTGCTATGGTGAGTAAAATTCAAAAATAGAGTTCTAGGCAGAGGATTAACATGGATAGATTTGATTTTTTTCTAAAAATTACAGAGGATGGATAGAAGTGGAGAATAGACTGCTGGAAGAGGAACAACTTAGAAGCCTGGTGTAATGAGATAATGAGGGTCTGAGTAAAAAGACAAATGCAGTTGGGAAAACAACCAGATTCTGGAGACAGTTCTGCTTAAGATTAAAATCTTACCCAAGTAGGGTAAAGATTTTGTGTACAGTATCTTTTGAAAGCCTCAGACATTGAATAATTCTCTGCATTTGGCTATTTCTAAGTCTACAGTAAAATATTCTTGAGCTAAAATGATTTCATTGGTCAGTGTCACAGTGGTATCTAGTACGGTACCCTGTTCGTTTACACAGGAAGAATTCCTCCTATAACAGGAAAAAGGAAAAAAGAAAAAACAAGAATGGATAGAAAAGAAAATTTTCTGATTTACAAACCAGTGTAACTGTTTGCATATAAATTTTTAAAAGAATAACCCCACTGTCTTTTTTTACCACCTTTTAAATGAGTAATAAATAGTGTTGAGTAATAGTATTGTTCCCTGTAAGTATGGAAACCACTAATTTAAGAATTCTACTGCAAATAGTTAACTTGAGTTTTCTAAATATATTAATCTAGTTCTATAATATTTTCATCACCTGAAAAAGACCCCACTTCCATCCCTTCCCTAGGCAAACACTAATCTTCTGTCTCTAAAATTTGCCTTTTCTGGAAGCTTCATATAATAGAATTATACAATATGTGATTTTGTGTTTGACTTTTTTACTTAGCATAATGTTTTTGCAATCATCCATTTTGTAGCATGTATCAGTACTTTATTATTTTAAATTGTTGAACAGTATTTTATTGCATGGATATGCCACATTTTATTTATCTATACACTAATAGATGGACATTTGGGTTGTTCATGTTTTTTGAATTGATGACTAGTTCTCTCGCACACTGCATATCTGTGCCTTTCTGTGGATGTATGCTTCCATTTCTCTTGGCTAGATACCTATGAGAAATTTGTGTGTTATGTTTTAAGTTTATGTTTAACATTTTAAGAAACCGTTTGACTGTTTTTCAAAGTGGCTTCATCATTTCCACAAGCAAAGTATGAGGGCTTCAGTTTTTCCATACCCTCATAAACACATTTTATGATCTCTTTTTGATTATAGACATCCTAGTGATTATCTAGTGGCATCTTGATTTTTATTTAGAGTTGGCGATGGTGTGGTGGTTTTGTTATTCATGAATTTGTGTTGAATTTTATATAATGCTTTTTCTACATCTGTTGTATGTTTTTCTCTTCTGATCTGTGAATGTTCTGAAATGTATTTCCTAATATTAATATATCGTACATTTCTGGGCTAAACAATGTTGCCAGAAATGTCTGAGCACTGTAGAATTTGGTTGATATATATTTTTCTTAGTAATTTTCCATTACTATTTTTTATAATTTTGGGCTATAATTTTCTTTTGTATACTAACAATCATTTTTAATCAAGGTTATACCACAGTATAAACAGTAATGAGTCAGTTTACTTTCCTGTGTCGTCTTGAAACAATTTCAGATAAAGGTTTTTTTAATTAGGATGTTGTCTAAATTATCAGCATTCTCAAATGCATTTATATAAATTGTTTTTAATAGTCTATTATCATTATTACTAAGTCTTGTTGCTGCTCTCATTCTAATCCCTTATAGTATGAGGTTCTTAGAAAAATGTGTTTCCTAATATCCCCTCATATTACATATGTTAATATTGTCCAGTGTTTTAATTCCAACTTGTTTTATTTTCCACCAAAATTGTCCATTACTTTTACTTTTGTTTATGCTGTCAGTCAGTGATAAAGTTTTGATTACCCATTTCTTTGTTCAAGTTTCTTTCTTGAAGCCCTGATCTTGGGTTCATTTTGTTTCTTTCTAAAGAATTTTCTTTAGACTTTTTTTGTTGTTGGGAGCTTACCATCTGTCAGTGGAAATTTTTATGGGTTTATTATTTGTTTATTGACATATAATTTCATTGTGAATTGTCGGTTATTTGCTTCTTTTCTTCTTGGTTATATGACTAGTCAAGTTCCCTGGAGCATAATATGACACCAAGATTTTTAGGGCAAGCGATTTTTAGGGAACGCGGGGGAAGGGAAGGAAGCTGCATCAGGCAAAGGTGTATGTTAGGATGAGCTACAGTTTCAGATAGGGCCACCATTGAACCCATGGGCCTCTGAAGCTAGGATGACCCTTCAGAGTTATTCTGAGTCGAGTGAGAAAGCTGAGCCTTCCTTCTCTTAAAGGATCAGTCTTTGGACCCCAGCTGCCCTAAGGAAGGGGTGGTGATTTGGGTGGAGGCAGCTCTCCTCTGTAGGGGCGATTCCTGAGGAAGGCTGGTAACTGCAAGTTGTCAAGTGACAGCATTTACAGCGAGTGGAGTAAAAAACCATTCATTCTTAAAGTGGGATCTGGATAGAATATCACAGTGTTCCCCTATAGGTTCAAAAAATTGAGAATATTGGGAAATCCCTGGAAGTCCAGTGGTTAGGACTCCACACTTCCACTGCAGGGGACGTGGGTTTGATCCCTGGTGGGGGAATTAAGATCCTGCATGCTGCAGGGCCGAAAAAGCAACCAAAAAATGGGAGTATTTTCTCATTGTCTTCTGGGCTTTCAGTATTTTTCTGGTGTGAACCATTTACCTGTCGTAATTTAAAGTGGCCTTTCTTTTCTGTTAATTTTTTTTTTTGCTTGTTTTCCAGTTATATATGGTTCCTTCCTTTTCTCCGCATCTTTATAATTCTATTTGCTATTAGTTTTACTTCCTGAATCAGAGTAGAAATGCTTTTAGTTATCTTTAAAAAAGATTCTTAAACATTACCTCTTACTCCGGCATTTACTGTCATCTTCTGGTAACTCTATTAGATACATGTTGAGATAAAATTTACAAATTTTATCCCTGGACATCTGAAACTGCCTTTGACACTTTCCTTGTTTTTTCTCCATGTACTGATTGTTGATTAATTCATACATCTTCCAGTTATCTAGCATTTCCTTCAGCAAAATTTAAATTCTCATTTAATCCATGCAACTAAACTTTTGTTCCAATCTTTATATATTTATTATTTCCCAAAATTCAGGGTTTTTTAATTTTTTTTTTTGCGGTATGCGGGCCTCTCCCGTTGCGGAGCACAGGCTCCGGACACGCAGGCTCAGCGGCCATGGCTCACGGGCCCAGCCGCTCCGCAGCATGTGGGGTCTTCCCGGACCAGGGCACGAACCTGTGTCCCCTGCATCGGCAGGCGGACTCTCAACCACTGCGCCATCAGGGAAGCCCCCAAAGTTCAGTTTTTATATAAATCTTTCCAGTATTTTTAGTACAAATTTTAGTTTAAAATTTATTTAATCATGTTATGGTTATATCTTAATGTACTTTATCTGGGTTTCGGGGGTCCAAATCCACAGATTATTTTCCTGGTGATTCTCACTCAGGTTGGTGTATTTCTTTATATAATTTATAAATTTGGTGAGGTCAGTATTATGTTATCTGTGGAAATGCAGTTTGTCTTGGGCGTAAGGTGGTTCATTCCAAGGAATTTTTGTTTCTTGTTTGAGCCACTTCGGAGCTACTAATATCCAGAAAATAATGTTAATTTCCATGGCTTGTGCTTTTCTGGGTCATTCAGGAATCATAAACTCAAGTTCTTTTGAAAACGGGCTGATACTTGTAAATTTCAATGTAGAATCTTATACTTCTAGAGCTCAAGCCAAACCACAGAAACATCCTTATTCCTTCCTCTGTCAGTGGGGGAGATTTGTTTCTGGTCCACTCAGCCCCTGAGTTGTGGCACTGTATGTTCTGGTTTGATGTATGCAATGGGGATGGAAGTGGCATCTGGGCCTCAATTCTCCATGTGAAGATCTGCGCAAGGTCTTGTTTCCTATCCTACTGACCCAATAAAATACAAGTTCCTTGGTTCTGAGGACAGGTAAGATCCCTTCAAGACAGCTTCAGTGGTCACTGCCTTCTTGATGTTCTGGTTTTCAGCTTCTCTTTAGTGTGATTTCCTGAGGATATTTTCATAAGTTCAGGTACATATTTTAGTCAGTTATTTTAGCTGTTTTGTTGCAGGAGGGTTTTTTTTTGATATCTAGTTTGTTATTTATAGTTCTAGAAATAGAAGTCCAGATATTTCATAAATGACAATACTTAATGCTCCTGAGGTCATGGGATGACAGGCACTTTCATTTTCCAATAAGGAATCATTTAATATTTTTCCTGGAAATCCATTTCCAGCAAGAATCTTAAAATGTTTCATTAATTTTTCCAAATAACTTTTCAGAAAATATATCCTGAGCAATTAATCAAAAGGTAATATATTTAACCACTAAGAATAATACTTTTGCAGTTTTATTAAAGGAATGGTTGCATGCTACCAATAATTTAAGTTAAAAAATGCATACTATTTTAATTAGTTGAGTATATGAATTTTATTTTTTTATTTTGTTAGCTTTCTGGAATGGCCACGTTCTAAAATTGGTTATTCCAGACCACGGCTATCACATTAAGGCACTACATCACCATAACCACTGGTGTAGGAGCTCTAGGTTTCCTTACTCTCTCTAGATAATCTTGGAAGCTACGGTTGTGAAGGGGTTTGTGTGTGTGTGTGTGTGTGTGTGTGTGTGTGTGTGTGTGTGTTTCATGAGCCTGGAAAGAAGCTTTGAGACATTTTGTATCCTGAGAAACATAGAAACTGTTTAAATTGATACCAGGAGGAGAACAAGAGAAAAGGTAAATGAAAAGAGGATTGGAATAATTTGTGTACTGTCAAAGAGAAATTGTACTGGATAGGTTAAATAGGCAAAGAAGATTTTTATCAAGATTATTGCAATAGAAGGAGATAGATTGAATCGACTTTGTTGAAACATAGGGCAGGAAGGCTTTTAAGCACTAGATGGGCTAGTGAAAGAGTACTGGAGGATATTAGGGAGGAGGTTAGTGGTTGGGATTAAGCCATCTGTTTGCTAATTGTTGCTTATTGAAGTTAGTGCCACTCCCAGTCTCTGAAGAAGGGTGGAAGTCTACCTTTTTCTTTTTTTATTGTAGTACAGTTGATTTACAATGTTGTGTTAGTTTCAGGTGTACAACAACGTGAATCAGTTTGTATATATTTATATATATATATATATATATATATATATATATATATATACACACACACACGCAATTCTTTTTCAGATTTTTTCCCATATAGGTTATTACAGAAAATTGAGTAGGGTTCCCTGTGCTATACAGTAGGTCCTTATTAGTTATCTATCTTATATTTAGTAGTGTGTATGTGTTAATCCCAATCTCCTAGGTTGTCACTTCCCCCCAAAGTTCCCCCTTTGGTAACCATAAGTTTGATTTCAATATCTGTGAGTCTGTTTCTGTTTTGGAAATAAGTTCATTTGTATCATTTTTTATTAGATTCCACTTGATAATTACATTTCCAAAGGACAGCTCAAGTTCTTGAGAAAGACAGCTCTGGGCTGAAAATCTGGCAAGAGGCTGGGGAAAAAACTTCCATTTCAAAGGGAAAAGGAAAGAATTTACGATTTTAAGTTTCCTAAAGTAAGTGCTCTAAGAAAAGACAGGACAGGGGCCCGGAGTCAGGAAGATAAAGTTTAGTTGAGGGGAGCATTAAGGCCTATTTGGTGAGTTGCTGATGCCTTGTTGGATACTGTGCACAGTACTAGAAGTGAGGAGTAAGAGGGTTGTCCTGGGCATCCAGTTCCCACTGCCACACTGAGAATTGAGTGTGGCTGCTCAACTTCTTGCTGAGAGTCTGCATTCTACTCGGGAAAGCACACGCTAGCACATGCCAGGCCAGTCGACTTTGTGGGACCACTCCTTCGCAGCAGTAATAGGAGCAGCACCAAGAGACCCCTGGATTGTGTCATTTGTACTCACTCACCGCTTAACAACACTTTAAGTACCCAACAACTTTGAATCGTTGAAGGAGAAAATACAGAATTCCGAGAGAAATATTTGGCTCCTTCTTTGTCAAGAAGTGATTAAAAACTGTTTACTTTGGGAGGGAAAAAGAAATGAGATGTGATAATATTTATACCTAATCACAGTTCCCATGATTTTGCTGTTTGTGTTGGTATTCATTATGCCAAATTATTCCCACAAACTGTCAGTATTTAATTTCTTATGTGTCTGGATAAGGCTGACTTAATTTGATGTATCTTAATATTGAAAGGGATATAGTTATTTTTGTGTTACATGTGTGAAATTTATTGTCCATTTTTAAAGGAAAAAACTTACTTTTATTAATAATTCACAGTAGATGATATGGAAAGTGTTTTAGTTCCATAGGTTGATTAAGAAAGTGAGACTGATGTCACATCATGAGAAAAAATACTGTTCTGTAATAGACTTAACCTTTGGAGAATGCACCATTGATTATTCATTTCTATATTATGCCAAGAGTCACTCTAGGATGGAAGGTTTCGTAGAATTTGAAAGTATATGAGTTATCGTACCTCACCGTAGTGTAAACTGTAAAACTCAAGAGTCAGTGTCCCAGGTATACATTAATTCTTTTTACTTATATTTTTTATTGTTTAAAAACGTGTTTTTCATGACTTTATTTTTAGAGTAATAATACATTAGTCATGCTATAAAAATAATGGATTTTGATTAAAATTCTGTATTATAAGGAAAACTGACAGGGATAAAAATACAGTTTCAAAACAAATTTATCAAATTGAGAAGAAATAAAGTATAACATATGCAAATAATTTATGCATAATTTTTTGTGGTTTTACATGAACTAGACCTGAAGAAACTAGCAATATCAATTAAATATATTGTCTTGAATTACTATCAGAAGGGTTTTTAGAACCAGTTAACTGGATAAATACTTTTAAAATTCATTCAAGTACATAAAAATGTTAAAATCACAACTGGCAGAAACATTTTCAGCTTTACTAGTTGCAACTCTGGAAAAAAACATTCACTTCCGCAAAAGACTAAATTGAAATATCTGCAAAAATAATTCTCAGAAGGATATGAGGAAAAAAGAATAAAATAAACTTGTATTATAATTAACTTGCTTGATATAACAAATATCATGAATTATAAGAAATTATACCATAAAACACACCAACACTGAGAGAGGTGATTACTTCCTTCCTCATGGCCGCTGGGATAACTTGCCCTGCTTCACCTCTTCCCTCAGTGGGCACTCCTTTTCAGTTTATTTTGCTGATACTTTTAAATTCAGGGCCTCAGTGTTTGAGTAGCTATCAGTTGTTGTCAGTGTGTTCTCTTGGGGTTCCATGTTCTAAACACTCTCAATTTGCTAATGACTCTCACATTTACACTTCGAACCCCTAGGTCTCGCCAGATCTTCTATTGATCCACTGTTCATACAAAATCAACTATCTAATAGGAGAAGCATCAAAATCAAACTCTTGATCATCCTTCACAAACCCTCTTCTCCCCTGTCATTGCTGATCTCAGTAAGAAATCTAATCGACAATTCATTCCAAAGCTCCAAAATGCTTAGAGTAATACTTAACTGATATCTCCTTCCTCTCTCTCTCACTCACTCACTCACACACATTCATCATTTGTTGACAAAACTAAAAAAATAATCCCTGATGCTCCTTTAGGATTGGCCTCTAGCTGCCTATCTCTTGTCAGTTTTCTACCCTATTTTCTTCACTCATTCTCTTTTAGTCTAATCAACATCTTTATTGTTCTTCTAAGTTACCAGAAAACACCCAGTTTAGAGATGTTCCACTTGCTGTTTTCTAAGGCTGGGATATAATTCTTTCAGATAATTTATGATACAGCTTTTCATGTTATTCAAGTGTCTGATCTGTAAGGCAACCCCTTAGAGATGCCTTCTCTGCCTGTTCTATCCAAAATAACCTGCCTGTTGTGAGTTTCATTTTATTTAATGTTTCCAGTGTAAGTGCTATGAAATACTGATAACTCTCTGGCATTTTATTGTATTTTGGGGGTTTTTTTTGTCTGTTGGTTTTGTTTCTACTTCTCCTTTTAGAATGTAAGCTCTGAGAGCAGGAACTTTTTGTTTACTGCAGTTGTTCTCAATTGCCAGACCAGTGTCTAGTGCACTTAGGTGTGCCATTAATGTTTGTTGAATGAATAAATGAATGAATATTAGCAGAGAGAATGGTATAATATGAAAAAGGGATTTACTTATGAATACATAAAACTTAATACTGTGTCTCCTGTAATTGGTTGTAGGTGAAGATATATCATCATAAAAGAATTTTTATTTATTCTCTATAAATAAATTGGAACTCTTTCCACAGTTTGCATTTAATCAAACCTATAGCCGATTATTCATTGTTCTCCTACATTTCTCTTTTGCATGCTGATTTGTAAAACTTCTTTATATATGAAGGAAATAGCTTTTCACTAGTCACATATATTATAAATACATTTATCACTTTGTCTTTTGCATTTTTATTTTTATATGAATTTTCTTTGATATGTAAAAATTAATATAGTCAGAATGCATTATTTTTTCCTTTAATGGCTTATGCTTTTTATGACTAGCTTAGAAAACCTCTCACAACCCAAAGATTATTGTTTTTTTAACCTCCATATTTTTTCTTCTTGTAAGTTTTTGGTTACTTATATTAAAGCTTTGATACATTTTATTTTATTTTTAATATAAGGAAGTAGGGCTCCTTATTTTTTCTATCTACCCTCTTTACCCCATACAGTTTCTCCCTAATTCTTTATCTTAATTTATTTTTTGTTTCTGGATTCTGGACCCTGGAACCCCTTCTATTAATATCTGCCTGTTGTACTAGAAATAAGAATAGTAACATTAAATTAAATTGAAGCTTTTAAAAAAGGTAGAGGGCTTCCCAGGTGGCACAGTGGTTAAGAATCCTCCTGCCAATGCAGGGGACATGGGTTCAAGCCCTGGCTCAGGAAGATCCAACATGCCGCCTGTGTGCCACAACTACTGAGTCTGCTCTCTAGAGCCCGCGAGCCACAACTACTGAGCCCTCATGCTACAACTGCTGAAGCCTGCATTGCCTAGAGCCCGTGCTCCACAACAAGAGAACCCACCACAATGAGAAGCCCACGCACCACAACAAAGAGTAGCCCCCACTCACTGCAACTTAAGAAAGCACACACAGCAACTAAGACCCAATGCAGCCAGAAAGAAAGAATAAAACAAAGGTAGAATTTGAAGTGGGTTACCAGAATTCATTTTAGAATGTAAAGAAAAATGGGGAAAACTGTAAAATATTGTACTTACAGCCTTCACCCTAAAAAATGAATCTAGCATTTCATATTTACAGGTAGAATGGTAGAAGACATATTGTAATACTTTTACCAGCAGAATTTATTGCTTTGTGCTGTCTTTTGAACTGTCCAAGCATGGAGTGAAAGTATTTACATATTGCTGTACAAAAAAATTTCATTTATGGATCCATGTGGATTCCAAATCTACAACCAAAATGGTGAATAATTGATTTCCTTATTTCCTAAATTTCTCCCTTCCTTGTCTTTCCATAGGTACTCACTGACGATTGTTTAGTTGATTGGAGCCTTATGTCAGTTGTAAAAGTATGAGGAATGCTATTAAAGCAGTGATCCCCAACCTTGTTGGCACCGGGGACCGGTTTCTTGGAAGACAGTTTTTCCACGGACGGGGCAGGGGGTCGGGGGATGGTTCAGGCAGTAATGCGAGCGATGGGGGGCGATGGGCAGCGGCAGATGAAGCTTCACTGGCTCTCCCACCGCACACCTCCTGCTGTGCGGCACGGTTCCTAACAGGCTGAGGACCACTACCGGTCCGCAGCTCGGGGGTTGCGGACCCCTGTTTTAAAGGATAGGAGAGAATCCACTCAGCTCTGCAAACTGGATTGTAAATAAGATCACTGAAAACAACATCCCTAGTGACTTTATTTTGGGTGATTTGCCTTGTTTTATATTAGAATGTACTTGAAAGAAAAGGAAGCCAGAATCTCAGTAGATAATTGAATGAAGAACTGTCCAGTGAAAGGAGTTGCTTATTATGGAAAAAAGAATGTGATGTTCTGTCAGGGCTATAGAAGAAGATGATGGAACGTTGATTGGAGAAACTCAACCAGGATTATATTGATACATTTTATACTGAATGTATTCCTTTCTTTTTGATAGGAATAGAAATTTCTTCAGGTCTTCTTCATAAAATATAAAAAGATATATTAAAACATTACATTTCGTCAACTTCAGTGTGTAATTTGTATTTAGAAAGGTGTATTTGCTCATATGCCTTATTTCATTGTGGAGCAGTGCCTTCATGTGCCTTTGGGATGTTGCCTTGAAAATATCCTTATCCTTACTAATTTATTTTATTAAAAAATGATAAATCAATTGTTAATGCTTAGACATTTCCCCATGTCTGTTTCCTTGCCGATGCCTTAATTTCACCCACAGTGTTAGTAAGGAGAATTATTTCATTAATTTTGCTTTTATTATTCTCCCTCCCCTCCCCCCCTTTTTTGTTTGATGTGGGTCAACGATGTCTATGCGAGGTTTCTATTTTTAAGAGGGTTTTCAGTGTGGCTGTATCCAGTTTCTACTACAACTATCAGATCCAGTCAGAAAGATAAGCTGGGTTTGAAATATTAGAAAATGCAAATACCGCTTGCTTTAGGAATAATGTCAGAGCCAGTGGGGGCCTCAAAGACTAAGGAGCCAAGCCTTCTCGATTTTCAAATAAGGAAACTGAGGCCCAGAGGACCTCAGTCACAGAGCCAGTTCATATCAGAACCCAGACAAGAACCCAGGTCCCCTGACTCCAGCCCAGGGTCCTTACCCCTGATGATATGCTTAAAAGGAAAGGACATCCAAGTTCTCTTCTAGCCCAAATACTCTGGTCTGTAACACAACTTCTCCTTTCCTTCTTCTGCTAGAACAGACCTCAATCAATCATAGAACTCACCAGTGACCTCCTGCCCCTTGGCCAAACATGTGAGGTCTCCCTTCTGGATGGGTCACCTGCACCTACACAGCTGCTAACCTTTTCTTTAGCAGTATGAGCCCCTCCTCAGTATTTCCCTCACTTCTCATTCTGTCTCCCTTATAAAAGGAAAAAAAAAAAAGAATAAACATTTATATGTTATATATTTGTAATAAATTATGTGCACATAGATGGCTGAAATTGTTTAAAACTTTATAATTACTTAGGAATTATTAATCATAAACACTGATAGTATTTCGAGATGCAGGGAAGCAGAGAAAGGGCGATTTCAAGTGACTGTAATAAGAGAAACTACACAAAATACTACACATGGTTTTACATCTTGGTTTCAATAATCCTTTTCCAATATTTTCACAGGAACTATCATTTTTTAAAATGTCAACGAGAAAAGAAAATGTCCATCTGCTTGCTTAGTGTCACAAAACTCACCATTAATCCAATAAACAGCAGTTCTCTAGGCTGGAAAACGTATTTAAAATCTTTCGGAGGCAAATATCTTTTCATGATCATAAATCACTTTCTTTTGAACTCTATCTGAACTCAAATTAGCATAAAAATATTGAGATGAGCACTATTTTATAACTCCCATGCGTGAAGCACCTTATCTAGATATAGGAGTGCTTCTCTCACCTGATTTTTGGGTTGTGATTGGCTTGTCGTGTTACTTTTCCTGAAAGACACGTAAGAAGATTGAACTTTCTTTAGATCTTCAAACTTGTTCTCAATATTATGATAGTTCTTAAGTTTCTCAACGTTACTTTTTGTAAAATAGAATAACTGTTTGCTTAATTACTACTATTTTGAGTCAACACTTTATAATAGATTATCACATACACAGAAAATAATTAAAATTGCAACGTTTGGATTTCTGATACATTACCATAAATTAGATAGAAGCTGAAATTAGGAAAATATGTTTATTTCCACTTTATAAAGCACCAATTTATATAAAATACTAACACTGTAAAAATGTTATTCTTTGGGTTTTCAAAATTATATTAATTTATAATATATTGAGATAAATGGATTCACACCATACTGCACACATGCACACGTACACACAGCCACATATATATGTAACGGCTGAACCGAAGTGACAATGATCAGTGTTGTAACAATATAAGATATTTCCTATAAAAGTAACTTATTTGTCAGCATATATACATATATATATAATTTAAAATGTATGTGCATGGGTATGTATTAATGCACGATGTGCGTAGTATGTAGTGTATAAAAATAGATCATGATTTTGAACCACAGCTGCATTTAATGCAGTTCTTTTGTGACTTTCAGGTGAATAAAACATATTCACAAAAGTGGTATCAGGACTGGCTTAGTTGCAGAAACTTGTATTACATCACATTTTCTCTGAAACTGGAGTGAACACTAATGGCAGTCATGGTGCTTCATTCCTGACGTTCATCTATACTTTTCTCCAGTATTAACATGTAAAGACACCTGGCTCAGCTGTTAACCTTCATCTGTTTAAGTGGGCATTACATCATCAATTTTCAAATCAAAAAAAGGCATAGCTGTTGGTGAAAATCCATGTATGTCTTTTCAGTCTCAGCTGTCAGAGTTATACATTTTGCCTGAAATTTTAAACGAATCCATGTACAAAAAAACTTGTGTGGTTACCTCAGTACAAATGAGTTTGTTTTTTAAAGTAATGGTGACTAGGGATTATAGATACTTAATTAAGGAAAGCGGCTGATGTAGGCACAGTCTTTCTATTATGTTATATATGTTGACAAACTATAAGATTTATAGAATTTCTTTTGATATTTAATACTAATACTGACAGTTGTATAATATATTATGGCCATTAGAACACAAATCTAACAGTCTAAGGGCAAATGTACAGTGTTTTTTTTTTTAATGCATTGGTGACATTTAAAAATTTTTTTAGATTTTGTGTTTCTCTGTGTTTGATTTTTTTAAACATATTTATTGAAGTATAATTGCTTTACAATGGTGTGTTAGTTTCTGATTTATAAAAAAGTGACTCAGCTATACATATATCCCCATATCTGCTCCCTCTTGCGTCTCCTCCCACCCTCCCTATCCCACCCCTCTAGGTGGTCACAAAGCAACAAGCTGATCTCCCTGTGCTATGCGGCTGCTTCCCACTAGCTATCTATTTTACATTTGGTAGTGTATATATGTCCATGCCACTCTCTAACTTCGCCCCAGCTTACCCTTCCCTCTCCCCATATCCTGAAGTCCATTCTCTAGTAGGTCTGTGCCTTTATTCCTGTCCTGCCCCTAGGTTGTTCAGAATATTTTTTTTTTTTTTTTAGATTCCATATATATGTGTTAGCATACGGTATTTTTCTCCTTTTTTTTTTTTTTTTTTTGCAGTACGCGGGCCTCTCACTGTTGTGGTCTCTCCCATTGCGGAGCACAGGCTCCGGACGCGCAGGCTCAGCGGCCATGGCTCATGGGCCCAGCCACTCTGCAGCGTGTGGGATCTTCCTGGACCGGGGCATGAACCCGTGTCCCCTGCATCGGCAGGCAGACTGTCAACCACTGCACCACCAGGGAAGCCCTGTTTTTCTCCTTCTGACTTAACTTCACTATGTATGACAGTCTCTAGGTCCATCCACCTCACTACAAATAATTCAATTTCATTTCTTTTTATGGCTGAGTAATATTCCATTGTATATATGTGCCATATCTTTGTCCATTCATCTGTTGATGGACACGTAGGTAGCTTCCATGTCCTGGCTATTGTAAATAGAGCTGCAATGAACATTGTGGTACATGACTCTTTTTGAATTATGGTTTTCTTAGGGTATATGTCCAGTAGTGGGATTGCTGGGTTATATGGTAGTTCTATATTTAGTTTTTTAAGGAACCTCCATACTATTCTCCATAGTGGTTGTATCAATTTACACGACCAGCAACAGTTCAAGAGGTTTCCCTTTTCTCTACACCCACTCCAGCATTTACTGTTTGCAGCTTTCTTGATGATGGCCATTCTGACTGGTGTGAGGTGATATTTCATTGTAGTTTTGATTTGCATTTCAGTAATGATTAGTGATGTTGAGCATCCTTTCATGTGTTTGTTGGCAATCTGTATATCTTCTTTGGATAAATGTCTGTTTAGGTTGTCTGCTCATTTTTGGATTGGGCTGTTTGTTTTTTTGATATTGAGCTGCATGAGCTGCTTGTATATTTCAGAGATTAATCCTTTGTCAGTTGCTTCATTTGCAAATATTTTCTCCCATTCTGAGAGTTGTCTTTCATCTTGTTTATGTTTTCCTTTGCTGTACAAAAGCTTTTAAGTTTCATTAGGTCCCATTTGTTTTTGTTTCCATTTCTCTTATCAGGTGGATCAAAAAGGATCTTGCTGTGATTTATGTTATAGAATGTGCTGCCTGTGTTTTCCTCTAAGAGTTTTATAGTATCTGGCCTTACATTTAGGTCTTAAATCCATTTTGAGTTTATTTTTGTGTGTGGTGTTAGGGAGTGTTCTAATTTCATTCCTTCACATGTAGCTGTCCAGTTTTCCCAGCACCATTTATTGAAGAGACTCTCTTTTCTTCGTTGTATATTCTTGCCTCCTTTATCAAAAATAAGGTGACCATATGTGTGTGAGTTTATCTCTGGTCTTTTTATTGTGTTCCATTGATCTATATTTCTGTTTTTGTGCCAGTACCCTACTGTCTTGATTACTGTAGCTGTGTAGTAGAGTCTGAAGTCTAGGATCCTGATTCCTTCAGCTACATTTTTCTTTCTCAAGATTGCTTTGGCTATTCAGGGTCTTCTGTGTTTCCATACAAATTGTGAAACTTTTTGTTCTAGTTCCATGAAAAATGCTATTGGTAGTTTGATAGGGATTGCATTGAATCTGTAGATTGCTTTGGGTAGTATGGTCATTTTCACAATGTTGATTCTTCCAATCCAAGAACATGGTATATCTCTCCATCTTTTTGTATCATCTTTAATTTCTTTCATCAGTGTCTTATAGTTTTGTGCATATAAGTATTTTGACTCCTTAGGTAGGTTTATTCCTGGGTATTTTATTCTTTTTGTTGCAGTGGCAAATGGAAGTGTTTCCTTAATTTCTCTTTCAGATTTTTCATCATTAGTGTATAGGAATGCAGGAGATTTCTGTGCATTAACTTTGTTTCCTGCTACATTACCAAATTCATTGATTAGCTCTAGTAGTTTTTGGGTAGCATGTTTAGGATTCTCTATGTATAGTATCATGTCATCTGCAAACAGTGACAGCTTTACTTCTGCTTTTCTGATTTGGATTCCTTTTATTTCTTTTTCTTCTCTGATTGCTGTGGCTAAAGCTTCCAAAACTATGTTGAATAATAGTGGTGAGAGTGAACACCTTGTCTGGTTCCTGATCATAGAGGAAATGTTTTCAGTTTTTCCCCATTGATGTTGACTGTGGATTTGTCATATATGGCCTTTATTATGTTGAGGTAAGTTCCCTCTATGCCTACTTTCTGGAGGTTTTTTATCATAAATGGGTGTTGAATTTTGTTGAAAGCTTTTTCTGCATCTATTGAGATGATCATATGGTTTTTCTCCTTCAATTTCTTAATATGGTGTATCACATTGATTGATTTGCTTATGTGAAGAATCCTTGCATTCCTGGAGTAAACCGCACTTGATCATGGTGTATGATCCTTTTAATCTGCTGCTGGATTCTGTTTGCTAGTATTTTGTTGAGGATTTTTGCATCTGTGTTCATTAGTGATATTGGCCTGTAGTTTCCTTTCTTTGTGACGTCTTTGTCTGGTTTCGGTATCAGGGTGATGGTGGCCTCGTAGAAGGAATTTGGGAGTGTTCCTCCCTCTGCTATATTTTGGAGGAGTTTGAGAAGGATAGGTGTTAGCTCTTCTCTAAATGTTTGATAGAATTTGCCTGTGAAGCCATCTGGTCCTGGGGTTTTGTTTGTTGGAAGATTTGGTTTTTTTTGTTTGTTTTTTTGTTTTTTTTGCGGTACACGGGCCTCTCATTGTTGTGGGCTCTCCCATTGCAGAGCACAGGCTCTGGACGTGCAGGCTCAGCGGCCATGGTTCACGGGCCCAGCCACTCCGTGGCATGTGGGATCTTCCTGGACCGGGGCACGAACCCGCGTCCCCTGCATCAGCAGGCAGATGCTCAACCACTGCGCCACCAGGGAAGCCCTGTTGGAAGATTTTTTAATCACAGTCTCAATTTCAGTGCTTGTGATTGGTCTGTTTATATTTTCTGTTTTTTCCTGGTTCAGTCTTGGAAGGTTGTGCTTTTCTAAGAATTTGTCCATTTTTCCAGGTTGTCCATTTTATTGTCATAGAGTTGCTTGTAATAGTCTCTCATGATCCTTTGTATTTCTGCAGTGTCAGTTGTTATTTCTCCTCTTTCATTTCTAATTCTGTTAATTCAAGTCTTAACCCCTTTTTTTCTTGATTAGTCTGGCTAGTGGTTTATCAATTTTGTTTATCTTCTCAAAGAACCAGCTGTTACTTTTATTGATCTTTGCTGTTGTTTCCTTCATTTCTTTTTCATTAATTTCTGATCTGATCTTTATGATTTCTTTCCTTCTGCTAACTTTGGGGTGTTTTTTGTTCTTCTTTCCCTAATTGCTTTAGGTGTAAGGTTAGGTTGTTTATTTGAGATGTTTCTTGTTTCTTGAGGTAGGATTATATTCCTGTAAACTTCCTGCTTAGAACTGCTTTTGCTGCATCCCATAATTTTTGGGTTGTTGTGTTTTCATTGTCATTTGTTTCTAGGTATTTTTTTTATATCCTCTTTGATTTCTTCAGTGATCTCTTTGTTATTTACTAGTGTACTATTCAGCCTCCATGGGTTTGTATGTTTTACAGATTTTTTCCTGTAATTGATATCTAATCTCATAGCATTGTGGTCGGAAAAGATACTTGGTATGATTTCAATTTTCTTAAATTTACCAAGGCTTGATTTGTGACCCAAGATATGATCTGTCTTGGTGAATGTTCTATGAGCGCTTGAGAAGAAAGTATATTCTGTTGTTTTTTGATGGAATGTGCTAAAAATATCAATTTAGTCCGTTTTGTTTAATGTATCATTTAAGGCTTGTGTTTTCATATTTATTTTCATTTTGGATGATTTGTCCATTGGTGAAAGTGGGGTGTTGAAGTGCCCTACTATGATTTTTTTACTGCCGATTTCCCCTTTTATGGCTGTTAGCATTTGCCTTGTGTATTGAGTGCATAAATATTTACAATTGCTATATATTCTTCTTGGATTGATCCCTTGATCATTATGTAGTGTCCTGTTTTGTGTCTTGTAATAGTCTTTATTTTAAGATCTATTTTGTTTGATATGAGAGTTGCTGCTCCAGCTTTCTTTTGATCTCCATTTGCATGGAATATCTTTTTCCATCCCCTCACTTTCAGTCTGTATGTGTCCCTAGGTCTGAAGTGGGTCTCTTGTAGACAGCATATATATGGGTGTTGTTTTTGTATCCATTCAGCCAGTCTTTGTCTTTTGGTTGGGGCATTTAATTCATTTACATTTAAGATAGTTATCAATATGTATATTCCTATTACCATTTTCTTAATTGACTTGCGCTTGTTATTTTAGATGTTTTCCTTCTGGTGTTTCCTGCCTAGAGAAGTTCCTTTAGTATTTGTTGTAAAGCTGGTTTGGTGGTGCTGAATTCTCTTAGCTTTTGCTTGTCTGTAAAGATTTTAATTTCTCCATCAAATCTGAATGAGATCCTTGCTGGGTAGAGTAATCTTGGTTGTAGGCTTTTCCCTTTCATCACTTTCAATATGTCCTGCTACAACCTTCTGGTTTCAGAGTTTCTGCTGAAAGATTAGTTGTTAATCTTACTGGGATTCCCTTATATGTTATTTGTTGTTTTTCCCTTGCTGGTTTTAATATTTTTTCTTTGTATTTAATGTTTTTATTTTTTTTGCGGTACGTGGGCCTCTCACTGTTGTGGCCTCTCCCGTTGCGGAGCACAGGCTCCAGATGCGCAGGCTCAGCGGCCATGGCTCATGGGCCTAGCCGCTCTGCGGCATGTGGGATCTTCCCGGACCGGGGCATGAACCCGTGTCCCCTGCATCGGCAGGCGGACTCTCAACCACTGCGCCACCAGGGAAGCCCTGTATTTAATTTTTGATTGTTTGATTAATATGCATCTTGGTGTGTTTCTCCTTGGATATATCCTTTATGGGACTCTCTGCACTTCCTGGACTTGATTGTTTCCTTTCACTTATTCGGGAAGTTTTCAACTATAATCTCTTCAAATATTTTCTCAGTCCCTTTCTTTTTCTCTTCTTCTTCTGGGACCTCTATAATTCAAATGTTGGTGCATTTAATGTTGTCCCAGAGGTCTCTGAGACTGTCCTCAATTCCTTTCATTCTTTTCTCTTTAGTCTGCTCTGTGGTAGTTATTTCCACTATTTTATCTTCTAGGTCACTTAACTGTTCTTCTGCCTCAGTTATTCTGCTATTGATTCCTTCTGGAGAATTTTTAATTTCATTTATTGTGTTGTTCATCATTGTTTGTTTGCTCTTTAGTTCTTCTAGGTCCTTGTTAAACATTTCTTTTTTCTTTTTCTCCATTCTATTTCCAAGATTTTGTATCATCTTTACTGTCATTACTCTGAATTCTTTTTCAGGTAGACTGCCTATTTGCTCTTCATTTGTTTGGTCTGGTGGGTTTTTGCCTTGCTCCTTAATCTGCTATGTGTGTCTCTCTCTTCTCATTTTGCTTAACTTACTGTGTTTGGGGTCTCCTTTTCTCAGGATGCAGGTTCGTAGTTCCTATTTGTGTGTGTGTGTGTGTGTGTGTGTGTGGTACGCGGGCCTCTCAGTGTCATGGCCTCCCCTGTTGCGGAGCACAGGCACAGGCTCCGGACGTGCAGGCTCAGCGGCCATGGCTCACAGGCCCAGCCACTCCGCGGCACGTGGGATCCTCCCGGACCGGGGCACGAACCCGTGTCCGCTGCCTTGGCAGGCGGACTTCCAACCACTTCGCCACCAGGGAAGCCCGTTCCTGTTGTTTTTGGTGTCTGCCCCCAGTGGCTAAGGTTGGTTCAGTGGGTTGTGTACGCTTCCTGGTGCCTGTGTTCTGGTGGAAGAGGCTGGATCTTGTCTTTCTGGTGGGCAGGACCACATCCAGTTGTGTGTTTTCGGGTGTCTGTGACCTTATTATGATTTTAAGCAGCCTCTCTGTTAATGGATGGGGTTGTGTTCCTGTCTTGCTCGTTGTTTGGCCTAGGGTGTCCCGCACTGTAGCTTGCTGGCTGTTGAGTGGAGCTGGGTCTTAAGTGTTGAGTTGGAGATCTCTGGGGGAGCTTTCACCATTTGATATTACATGGAGCTGGGAGGCCTCTTGTGGACCAGTATTCTGAACTCGGCTCTCTCACCTCAGAGTTACAGGCCTGACACCTGGCCGGAGCACCAAGACCCTGTCAGCCCTACAGCTTTCCAGTTTCCAGGTACACATCTGAGCAAGACTGAATAGCTTCATTTTAAATTACAGTCCAGAAGTTAAAGGAGGGGAGCCAGGCGGCAGAAGGGAGCCATGCTAACTGAACCTGTCACGTGCGGGAACCGCAACACCAGTGGCCAGTTCCGCGAGCGGCTGCACCACGGCGGCTTCTCCGGCTACACCTGGACCTCATAGCTGCACCCATAATTTTTATTACTGATATATTTACAAGATTTATACCTTACTATATCTTCTTTTCTCTGGTATACACACACACACACACACACACAAACATAGCCATAACACATTAACACACACATTTTATTTTTCAAAATATGGTGGTCTCTTTTTTGCAAAATAGAATCATACTCTAGGCGTTAATCTGAAATTCATTTGCTTTGCCTGACAATATATACTTGATATACTTGAAATTCAGTCTAATTCTCTTGATTAAAAAGTAAATATATTAAGAAATTTATTAAACACTTGTATGTCTAAATACACACATTGTATGTATATTGTGTGTTTGTGTCTATATATATATGTGTATAAATGATTTTAGGTAAACAATTTTATACTTTGTAAAGACATATGGGATTTTCTTGTAGCAAATATTTTCCTCCTTACATTTACCCTTCTCCCATTTCTTCCTATTTTCTTGACTCCTCCCTTGGTCACCATTCCCCCTACCCCCAATCCAGATGATTATCTTTCTGTGCTATTTCTATGCACTTACAATTGCTGATTCTAGGGGAGAAGCTAAGATCTGCATTGATCATATGGGTTCTGGATAAGAGACTACCAGTGAGAGGCTCTTGCATGCTATTTGGAAGATTGAAGAGTAACAGAGGCCATTATTCTTTAGCTACAGGTGTAGAAAGACTTGTAGAAAGATATAAAATGTACAGCTGCTTCCTCCTGAGTGTTTGTGGACCACTGGCTAGGGGATTCAGGCTCATAAAGTTACTAGCAGCTTCTCTGATTGTTTAAGCCCTTTACTGCCTTTATTGTAACACTTTGTACTTGGAATCCATAGAGTGTCTTATGTTTTCAACATACACACAAACATACATACAGGAATTTCACCATTGTTAGTGTTCAAAAAATATTACCAACAAGGGTTAGATTATAGTTACTTCCCTTTATCTTATTTTTCTTATTCAGCCATTCCTCATAAAAATCCTTCAAGTCACTTGTTTAAGTTTTAATATAAGAACTACAGTGTACAGTATGGTTGTAACATAGTTACTTATGCCTGTATTGTATTAATGGGCATTTATTTTCATTTACTTTGTTAAATGATTATTCGAAATTGCATGGTAATGATCATTTTACATATATTCTTGCATCTTTGTCTTTCGACTTCTATGAATATATCCCCAGTGATGGACACATGGTATGTAGGTGTATGTGTGAGGGGTTTTTTTTTGTATTTTAATATATGTTGCAAGATACTTTCTGTAAAATATAACCTTTTAAGTGTCCACCAGCAATAAATAAAAGTGTCCATGTTACTTTATTCCCACACTCACTAATAATATTTTTCTGTTTTAACTTTTCCCAGTGTAATGGATGTGATTGATATTTCACCCTTATTTTATTTCTATGACTAATTGTGACTTTGAATACATTTGAATGATAGTTAGCAACTTGAATTGGCTATTCAGTGAATTTTCTCTATATTATCTTATTTTTCCTTTGGCATCTTTTCTTTTTGGTGAATATTTAAGCATTTTTGGTATAGTTTTAGATCTAGTCATTCATCTGCAGCTAGCATTGCAGTTTTTAAACCAAAGTATTTGTTTTTGCTTTTTGTCATGTTCTGCTCTAGAAAACCTTATATTATATATAAACATATAAATATATATGTGTATATATATGAATGTATATATGTGTGTGTGTGTATATGTATATATATATACACACACACACGTATATAACTGCTTTTTTCTCTTCCAGCTTCGTGATTCTCATGTTGAAGATCTTCACTACCCTAGGGTTGGGTAAGTAGTCCCTTAAAGCTTTTTAATGTTTAATTTTATATTGACTTGCAGCTTGTAAATAGGTCTTTTGGAAAGTAGAAATATGATATTAGCACAGCAATAAAGTTGAAATAAGGTATGGTCTAAGGACAAGATATGCTGTTCCTAGAGTGACTTTATAGAAACCCACAGGTCTCAGCTATTCATATACAGAATTATGTTGTATGTGGCTGCTTGTTATTGTGAAAATATAAAAATTGCTAGTGACTGCAGAGGAGCCCACAATTCTCCTGGATGAAACATAAACCAAAATAACCTAGTACAAATGGAGTATGTGAGAGTTTCATGGGTAAAGTCAGTGAAGAGGAGAGAAATGGATACATTTCTGATTGGGGAGATTAGGGTAAGTTTTATTTCAGATTTTATTTGAAATGATATTATTTGTGTGTGTGTTACACACCCAGAGGAACAACAGTGTGGGTTTTGATGATGAGAACTCAATTGTAGTTGTTGACTACAAAAATAAGTTCGACTTTAGATGGAGATTTCCTAATACAATATCTGTTATGCAAAATAAATTTCTCTTGCCTCCTTCTTTTCCCTGAAAACAGTATTTCACACTAAAACTACTTGTTTTTCTAGGTTTAAAATTGATGTCACCAATTACTCGGAATTTCAGATGATTTAGAAAATATTTGCTTTTAGGTATAATTCTAAACATAATCGTATTTAAAATATTACTTAAATTTTGAAGAGTATTAGTTATTGATACAATAAAAGTAGATAGCTCTCTGTATTTGTTTTAAAAATATATTATCAAATCATTTCAAATACAGCATAAAACTAAATTTTATTAATATGTGCATTGTAAATTTGAGTGAGAAAACTGTATTTCATTGCATATTGGCAGTTTAGGAAATAATACAGTATTTTTCAAAATATAACCATGTAATCATTATTTTAAATAGATTATACATTTTAAATGTGATTTGGTTTTATTAATGTCAAAGACAAATATGCACAGATTTACCATGCACATATTTACATGCAGAATTAAGTTTATGATATTACTTTTGTTATTTATTTAATCCATTTTTCAATAAGATTTAATGTTAGCTTAGAATTTAGGCTAATGTTTGGAGAAAAGTTACTGGTGGAAATAGTCCTCTTATTAGCTGTTTCTACTTCAGTATTTTTTAAGGTAAAGGAAGACGTGAAGTATTTTGATGATCTGTCACTGAAATTGAAAGTGAAAATTCTGTGAATTAGTTCTGACTTAAAAAAGATTTCAAGAGCTTAATTAAATTATTCCAAAGATTTCAAAGAAGAGATCAGATTCTAGGAATTCTGTTAAATTTGTGCACACTGAAAATGTGCACAGAATAATTAAAACACTATGTTTTGTTTTTATAGAAGATAATAGAGTGAAATATGCACATTAATTTGGAAGGTTGATTAGTCAAGTATATTTCATTATTAATTATTTGAACACCAAGTAGAAAAACAGACCCTGGACACAAAACTAAGGTTATAACCTGAGTTTTCTGTTAATTATAACAGGTTAAAAACTTAAAAAGAAAATAACTTTTTGTCAATGCTGTGAGAAAAGATATAAATTTCATATATTTATAATAAAACATTTCACTTGACTATGTCACCTTACGGGTTTGCTGCTATTTTTCTGTCTTAACATACAGAAAATTATGTATTACTCTTTACTTTTATATATTTACTATTAGTTTCTAAATTTATGTAACTGCATTAATGACAGGATTAGCATTTGACTAATTAATGTATTTTAAAGTATTTTATTTAACAGAAATTTGTATAGTTAATGAAGACCTACTGAAGAAAATGAGATTTTTCCTCTAGTGATAATTCCTTTCAGTTATAGCCCTATTTTTTACTTATTTTGTAAAAACAAGAAACAAAAAACTATAAAAATCTTTACCAGTGTAACAAAGTTCATACTTATCAGCAACAGAAATTATTGTAGCCTAGTCAAGCAGAAGATAAATGTATTAAAGGATATGAGATAAAGTGGAGAACCCTTTGGAAGTATAGGAAATTAGGTTTATAGAATGCATAGCCAGAAACTATGTACAAATAATTCCATGGCTGCCTTCTGTTAAGATCATACAGAACCAGCTTTATCATGGCTGTGCATGAGGCATGTCTCCCTCTTCTTCCTCTGCAAGTGAATATCTCTGTAACTCCCCCTCCCTCAGTTGATGCTATAGATAACAGCTCTTTCTTCATGCCACTCCCCTTCAGACTGAAATCTCTAGTGTAGGCTTCTGATTGGCTGACACAGGTCACATGCCTGTGCCATAAGTGCACAGCATTCTGCGAAAGCAAATGTGTAGCTTCTGTCTTAAAGTGAGACTCACAAGTTGGAAAATGTAAATACGTAAAGGATATTCAGATGGTGAAAGAATGAAAAACATCCACTAACAATGCAAAAGTAAAATCCCAGCCTTAAGAAGGTAACCTGTAATATTTTATTCTATGTATTATATGTGAACTAGCAGACTAGACATTTAGCCAGATTCTTTATTTTTCTGGAAATATTACTTGAGCTTATAAAGTCATGAAAATAGAATACTCATGGCAAATGCAGACTGACACAACCATTCAAAACATAGTAAAAACATACGGAACTCCTTTTTGTCGTTCATGTTATTTAGTATAAAAATATTGTTATAAAAAGGCACTAAAATATTTTATTTATTTGGCATAATTGTAGTTTACCATAATATGTATGTGGGTGAAACCTGGATTAAATTGGCCTGTACTCCCAATCTGGTTGTGCCATTTACTAGCCCTGTGACTTTGGACAAGTTAGTAAACTAATCTGAGGCTCAGTTCTTGAGGTGAGAATTGAAGGAGGAGATGGGGGCAGCAGTGTTAACAGGAGGAAGAGACTTTCAGGAAGCCATAAGCATAAGGGCAAATGTGCTGAGTTAGGAAAGAACCTATTGTGTTTGAACAGCGTAAGAAGGATGGCAGGGTACACTGATTAAGAAAGACGAAATTTTGGAAAAGTAACTTGTAGTTGAGACTTTATTCCAGGTGCAAAGAGAAGATTCTGGGGGATTAACACACAGGAGTGACATGACTGGACTTATATTTTTTAAAATATCCTCAGGGGCTTCCCTGGTTGCACACTGGTTGAGAGTCCACCTGCTAATTCAGGGGACACGGGTTCGTGCCCCGGTCCAGGAGGATCCCACGTCCGCAGAGCGGCTGGGCCCGTGAGCCATGGCCTCTGAGCCTGTGCGTCCGGAGCCTGTGCTCCACAGCGGGAGAGGCCATAGCAGTGAGAGGCCCGCGTACTGCAAAAAGAAAAATATATATATATCCTCAGGCTACAGTATAGAGATGGGTTATAGGATATGCAGAAATGAATGAAGACCGTTCAGAGAGGCATTGTTACCGTCTTATATGAAGGACGGCTTGGATTAGCATGGTAGGGAATATGGATTTGAGATAAATCTACTTTTGAAATCTTATAATAGTTTGTTGAACATCTAGTCTGTGTCAGTCTTGTGACTAAAACAATGGTTTCTTTTGGAGATTGTGATGGACGTAGTGATGGGCCCCACAGACTCTGTCCACCTTCCTTAAAGAAAGACGTGTTGCACCAGCTGTGGAGGGTGCTGTCAGCAGATGGCCTTCAGCTTTATCCTCTTCACGGGTTGTTTCAAGTGCAAAGAGCCACCTCCTCCAAGGTCACACTCTTAGGGATGGTCCATATTCAGTGACGGATCAAGTCAGAGTTATAAAGTCTTGTATTCCCGTGGTTTGGGTTGAGAATGTCAGGCCTGCATTACAGCTGCACTTCTCTCTTTGCTCAGTCCTCCACAGATGATGGATGATCTCAATGGCACCCCCTGATAAACATCCTGGATGCTAAATCCTGTCTCACAGTCTGTTCTAGAAAACCCAAACTGTGACGAATAGTATGGAAGTCAGAGATAATGAAAGAAAGAAGTAATGGGGGATGATTTATAGATGTTTTACTTTATTTTATAGGTTCCTATGACATTTCTGAAATGAGGAAGATTGGGGGAAAATATAGGTTAGATTTTAACTCAAATACTGTTTTACCGATGTTGAACTTGAGTTTGCCTGTGTGACACATTAGTATGAAAACTGTTTGGTAGCAGACTCTATGAGTTTACATCTCAGGAGATATATTACAATGGGTTATGCATGTGGGAAGGTCCAGAATTTGGATAGTATTTGTAATGATGGAATAGATGGGATAACCCAGGAAGTGTGTGCAGGTAAAGATGAGAAGGACAAAGAATAAACCTTACATCAAACTGAAGTTTAAATGTTGAGAAGTACTTCTGGTATCAGCTTAGATATGAAAAGAGCTTTAGAAATTCTATCTAAATTTTATCCCTACATCAAGGGATATTTCTATCCATAGGGATATTTCTATCCCTACATCAAGAAAAGGCTGGACAAATAGGAAAAAGCAACTTTTAGGGGGTTTATAAGAGAACTTAGGTTTCAGGGAAAACCTTCACTCTAAAATCCAGGAGAAAAGTACATTTAGAGAGAGACATACAGCAACTGCTTACATGAATGAATTGCTGGAGGCTGACTGTGGATTAGAGTGGTAGTGAGAAACTCCTAGGGGCCCTCACATATTCTCATGGACTTTTCCTCCAGGGACCCCCAGATTCTTGTGGTGTTCACCCCCAAGAAAGATCCCCTCATTACTCTGGACCTGGGAGGGAAAGACTAACTATTGTGAAACATACCTAGAAATTTCTCTGGAACAAGGTGCTGCTCTACAGAGAGAAAAGATTTTGCCAGAGCACAATTCTGAAGTTTTATATCAGCCAGGAGTACAGGAATTCCATCCCACTCAAACCCCCTCCAGCCTTCCTCTCTAACCTAAAAGAAAAAGAAGAAGAAGAAAAAAAAAACCTAGTCAAAAGGGGGCATGGACTTAAGGAAATGGACTGGGAAAGAGGTAGACAGGAAAGGAAGTGTGAGGCAGAAGGAAGTAAAACCTGTGTAAGCAAGGGAAGGGTCAGACCCTTGTTAAGGCCACAGGTCAAGACATAGAACCAGCAAGGTCTGGGCAAGTCTGGAGGATTCTAATTGGAAGAGTATAGACCCCCACCCTACCCACCACATTATATAACCATGTCAAGGTAGCTCCAGTATAACTGCATTTCAGCTAAAAGACCTGCAAGGCACAACTCCCCCTGACCATCAGTTTATAGAGAAGTCCATCAACTTACAAAAAAAAAAAAAAAAAGGCAGTGTGAAGAGACACAGCTATCATGAGAACAAGACTTAGATATGATAATGGTGTTGGAGTTATCAGTCAAGAATACCATGATTAATATGTTGTGAGCTCTAATGTAAAAAGAAGACGACATTCAAGAACTGACAGATAATGTAAGCAGAGTTAGAAAACTCTAAGAAATAAACAAAAGAAAGTGTTAGAAATTAAACAAAATGTAACAGAAATGAAGATTGGCTTCAGTGGACTAAGTGGTAAACTCAACACAGCCAAGAAAAATATCACCAAACTAGAATACAAATCAGTAAAAAGTCACAGACTAGAATGGAAAGAGAATGAATAATGAAAAAAACAAAATCAAACAGAAGATGAAGGGCTGTGGGACAATATCAAAAAGTAACATATGTGTAATTGAATTACCACAAGGATAAGGAAAAGAGAATGAAGAAGAAATATTTAAAGAAGTAGTATCAGATGACTTTGCAAAATTACTACGAGACACCAAACTAAGTATACAGGAAGCTTTGGTAGCACCAAATATAAATAAATCAATACCAATAAATCTGTACCTAGACCTATCATATTCAAGCTGTAGAAAACTGCAAAGAGAAACTCTTGAAGGAAGCTAGAGAATTTAAAAATGCCTTATAGAGGAACCAAGGATGAAGATGACAGCAGACTTCTCATCAGAGACATGCAAGTAAAAAGAGAAGAATGAAGTAGTTAAGATGTTGGCAGGAGTTGGGTGGAGACACCAATCTAGAATCCTGTATCAAGAGATAGTATCCTTTAAAACAAAACTGAGAGAATTTATTACCAGAAAATTTATCATTAAAGAAATGTTGTTATTCAGGCAGGATGAAATTGAAGCAGGTCAGAATCTTGGATCTGTATAATGAAAGGAAGAGCATCAGAATACTGAAAGGAATATTGAAGGTCAAATAACATCTTTTATGTTTTGTATTCTTAATTGATCTAATAAAATAACTGATTGTTTTTAAGCAATAGTATGACAATGTATTACATGATTTAAGAAACAAATGAGAGCAGTGTCTCAAGGAATGGAAGGGAGAAATTGGGAGGACTCTGGAGGTACCTGGACTACACATGAAATGAAATAGTGTTAAATTGAGGATGAATTTAGATTAAAGTGTGCATTGTAAACTCGTGAGAAACCACAAACTTTTTTTTAAAGAAGTGTAATTGACTTTCTAAGAGAAAAGATACACTGGAATAACATAAAATGCTCAATTAAAACAGGAGAAGGCAGAAAAAGAAAGAAAAGAAAGTAATCAATACAAAAGAGTTATAAAGATGATAGATAATTATCCAAATATATCAATAATCACTTTACTAAATGTGAAAAGTTTAAAAACACTTAATTTGAAAATTTTATCCTGTGGTTATCATTTCTGGGGAAGTAGAAATAATATAAGAATAAATTGCGATGTATTCTAGGCTAGGGAACTTACACATATTTCCTGTGTCATAAAAGGGATAACAAATATCAAAGGCAATGCTCATGTCCAGGGGATAAATCCTCAACCACTAAACTATAGAGCTTATATCTTGAACTGGATTTCTTGGAAGAGCCTAAACTTTAAAAGTCGAAAGTTTGTTAATATGTTTAGGTCTGGACACCAGAGCTTCCTATCTACTCATGCTTTTGACTTAACCAGAGATAGAACTTCTTTCTTCCTAATTATATCTTATTATTATCTTGATTATATCTTTCTTAGTAAAAAAGAAGTATACTCATGCAATTTTAAACCATGACCCATTAAATTTTACTTTATTAAATAATACTTGGATTTAATATATGCTCACGCATAGAGAATCTACAGTGTTGGTGAGGCTGAGTACTGATTATCACTAATGAATACCAAATTTCATGAGTGACTGGCAAACCATGCTTAGTATATATACTGTGGCTGGAAACTTTTATGTGAAGATTAAGTAGAGACAGTGTTCACAATGACCTCAAATGAAATAGCAAAACATGATTAAACATGTTTAGTAAGAAGAGGCAAAAATCTTAAAATGGGTTAAAATTACCAAAATATGTTAATAATTGAGATCCATGCTATATTTGTATTATTCACACACATATGTATCTAAGACTTATGCAGGCATTTCTATGGCTTAATGTTAAATACTTCTGTGAAAATTTAAGAATACTCAGCATACAAAGTGGAAGTCATAATTAATATTTTATAAAGCTTAAACAGTCTCATAATCTCTACAGTTATAAAAATTAAAACTAACATTCCTACCTAGACTAAGTTAGAAAATAGCTCTTTAGTCGATGGTCAAATTACTTGGAGATATTTACAGACCATAATCTTTTCTTCTCTGAAATGTATCATTAAGATTCATTTAAAATGAAATATTCATTCAGATATAATTTGCTTCAAGAGACAGACAAGGAGCCTCATTAGTTTTTCATACATAATGTCAATTTGAACTAAGCCACTGTCTTTCAAGGGTCATAATAGGGGAAGGTGTTTAAGGCTGGGGAGTGTTTCTTATAACAATTCTGAGACTAACCATTTCCTTTATACTAGACGCTGTTATCTGTGTTTTTTAATTCCTTTAATTTTCACAAAAACTTTATGACATAATTATTCATTTGTAGACTTAGGCACCTAGTGTAACGGTGGAACTTGGATTTCACCTTTGGCTGAGTGCAGAGACTGTGCTGTTTTAACCAACCTTCAGTCCAGTAATGCCCCCCTCCCTCCCAGTTCTTATTTGTTTATACTACATCTAACTGTTTGTGACTAAAATTCGCTTAGGATTTTAATATTATTATTTAACATATATATTAGGGAAGACTTATTTTCCAAGAATAAGGAATCCATGTTTCTTCTTCTGAATAACAAAAATAATATGTGGACTTTAAAATTTGTGTTAATGCATTTTCAATCAGCATATTTGCTTACTATTTCATTTGGTATACATTTCATACCATTTTAAAATTATAGAATGTGTCATATTTGGTAGAATACCTTGATTCAATATCATGAAAGGTCATATTCATAAATTTCTTAATGTTAGTAAAAGCTAAAGTTAAAAAAATGATCTTAGCCAAACCTCTATAGAGAAAGTTTCAAATGAATTTCCAGTTAATACTTGTAAGGTCAGAAACTCAGATGACTTTTTGCTGTCAGGTTAAACGTGACAGAAAAATAAAAGGAAAGAATCTTTGAAAATAGCTTAAATATATTATTTCAATTTAGTACTTTATTTCTCATAACAGACTAAAGTTGTGTCCTGAAAATGTTAATAAATTTTATTTTAAGAACCTGCATTTTTACTTGTTATCAAGTGAAATAAGTAGATGGAAAGGTGGTGTTTTTAAAACAAATCAGTAAAAAGTCACAAACTAGTTTCCTATGTGATTCTGCTGCACAGGAAATCTTAGGAAGTAATGAATATGCTAGTCAGGTAAATTTGGGATTTGGGATGGCAGAGAATTAATGTGACCAATACAAATCATCAGGACACACTGGAGATATCTTCTAATCATGAGGCTAATTACTCTCCTGGCTGTTTCTAATCCCCTGATTTGTTTGATGAGAGGCACTGGTTGTGTAGCAGTGTTTAGGGACAGAGACTTGACTGCTGTAGAAGGCAGTTGATTGGAGCAGGAAAGGTCCCTAGGAGATGCTCAACCAAAATGGTTGGGAAAAATGTTGAGTATCTATCACATGTAAATATATGGATATGAATTGAATGAGAAAAAGGAAACTCTGGATTCTGAAATGGGTTTATCTAAACTATAAAGACTAATGCTTATTTAAAATGGATCAGGATTTATCCAGGAAATTTCAAGGAAAAATAAGGAAGATCTGTAAGCATAAATAAGGAATGGAGGTTAGGTGGCTACTTACAGAAAGTAGGCAAACGTGAAAAATCAGTGAATTTCCAAGTCAAAGTAAAGCAGTCATGTGGTTGAAAAATAAGTGAATGAAAACATGGCAAGGTCAAGGCCTTCCTAGGCATTTTCAAGACCAAGACTGAGTTCATTGAGAGATTTATAAATTGCATTGCCTTAACAGTGAAATGCCTCAAGATTTTACCAATAGCTGTTATGTATAAATCCCTCCTAGGTTTAAAGAAGCAATGACTTCAAGAAAAATACCACTTGGAGTAATGCGAGGTATCAAAGGGAAGACCAGAAATACAGCTTATTTCATACAAAGGCAAACCATGTTTATTTTTAGTTTTTGTACCAATATCTGCCTGTGAAAGAAAAGGATTACATATTTCTATTGTTACCATTATGCTTTCTTAATTTTTTTTATTTTTAGAAATTTAATACGTTAAGTATTAATCAATGGATTAAATAATACATTAAGTAATACTTAATAGATAATACATTAAATGACTCTTGATATGGTAGGACATACATTTTTCATTGATTTCTTACAAGCAGCCAAAAAGGAAAGATTTTCACAAGTTGGTGGATTCAGCAAATAGAAAATGTGTTTTCCTTTCCTCAGTCTCCTCCTGCAGTGAATTCAAGGACTTAGAGCCAATATCTATATATGTAGAATCAAGCATTTTCTTGTGTGTGATAAATAGGCACGTTTTCAATTTCTACGGATTATCTACATTTTCTTAAAATGCAGAGAGTTTACAATAATAATTTATATACACAGTGGAAAACATAATTTTTTTAACAAATTTCTGACGGACTAAGCATAACAGGGACGTTAGTACTTTTAAAGACCTGACACCTCTTTACCTCTTTTTCCGTTGCTGATATAAGGGCAAGATGTATCTTGCTTTCTGATGCAGTTCCCATACCCGCCACGTGTCATGGTAATTGGCCAGGAAGACTCACCTTTATAAAAAATGAGTGAACCATAGTAAAATAAATGTAGAAGAGTGAAACTCTTTATAAATTATTATTTTAGATAAAATTGTTTAATCTTTTATATAACTTTCACCTATGTTTCATTCAAAACCTTACCCCAAGTATGATTATTTTGAACTTTAAATTTGTTTCAATGAATTCACCCTAAGAATATGACTCATTATTTTAGCAGAAAATATTAGTTATTTAAATTATAAAAGTCACCTTTTTTTTGCTATATGTAAGATATGTGTTTTCAGTATGATTAAATAAGAGATATAGAGCAACCCTTTGGCAACTGTGTTTCCTACATAGGTGTTGAGGAACTTATGCAAATATGTAGGTTTATGTTGTATTTCTTTTTATAGCCTGAGGTTCATTTTCTAGAGTATTGGATTGCTTTGACTTATGACTCCTCTGGATATTCTACCCATGTCACTTTTCTTTCATAATTTTGTATGATTCTGAATATATCAAATTGTTAGATGGATCACAGTTTATGAGTATATTTGGCTAGCAAGATTACTATCAATTTAATTCAGAGCTATATAAAATTTTGACCAGAATAAGTATAAAATGTGAAATACAGCTTATTATACATATTTTTCCTGTACCTATATAGGAAAAAAGTGGGTAGGAATTTTCTATAAAGAGAAGAAAACCTCTTTATAGCAAAGATCTAAAGCAGGAGATATGAAGGAGAATATTATTAGAATATTTTTGTTTGTAGTGAATATTGCCTCCTTTATGTAATAATGCCAAATGAAACATAAATAGTCTAATGTCAAATTTGTCATAACATATATTTTGAGTGAAAATTTCATCCAGAATTAGCCATGTCACTTCACATGAGTGAACAGCATGAACTGTTATGTTACATAATGGATGTCCTTGAAAAAATAATTGCATTCACTATTCAGATGCATGTGCTAAACTATTTTACTTCCTTGTTTGTTGCTTTAACCATTGCATTGTAGCACATTATTGCAATTTTAATTGAAATAAACACCAGTAAAACTTTTAAAATTCAGTTTTTCCCAAAAATGCTTTAAAAGTTGGTTAAAGCTTTTTTTTTTTTTTTTAACTCTGCTTGTCACATATACTAGAGAAAATTGCAGATCTTAGAATTTCCATTGAAAATTTGTGCAGTGATAAAATAGTCTTGGAATATTGCAGCTTAAATATAAGTTTAAGATCATCCAAACTTTTCTTTGAGTTCCAGGCTTTCTTCCTCTTGTCTGTGAGCAAGGGGATATCCTTGTAAGGTGCTTCTGGTTTTTCTCACTTTAGTACTAGAATTGAAAAAGTATGCCTTGGACCTACCAAAAGGTGTTGCATTAAGTAAAACTCACATATAGCCTGGATTTCCCTGAAAAGGGCTTAAAAGTGCCCACATCCAAAGACTTCCGGCACCAAGCACCAGGCAGAAGAGAATACAATCCTTTTAGAAGGAAGCATTTCCTTTTAGTGTTTCAGAATCCTTACAGATTAAATTAAATCAGACATAAGTTTACAGTTAAAATTATCCAAACTAAAAAATCCACCATAAGTAGGTATCAGCAGAACAAAAAAATATAAATGTAGAATCCCAACAATTTAAGATTTTGGAATGGTACTGATATGCAATACAAAATTAAAACTATAGAAATCCTTTTGAAAAGAAAAATAGAATTTAAAAAAGAGGAAGCAACAACACCCATCAAAAATGACCAGGATATTTGAAAGAACCAAATAAAACTTAAAAAAATATATTTGATAAAATTCAACTTTTCTTCTTAATTCACGTACTCATGATGACAAAGTAACCATTATCTGGTACTTGGTGAAGGACAAAAACAAAGTGTAAAACTAAACTATTTTAGGGTGTTCAAACTTCTAGACAGACATGGAATAAATTATGACTACTCACATTCCAGTGGCTAAAGCAATTAACATGGCCATATCCAACATATCAAGTCCACATTTTTATGTCAGTATAGTTTTGATTGTCTTATGTTCTTTTTATTTTAGTTAAAATTTACTCTCCATAAAATGAACAGTTTTACCTAATTTTGAATATGGTCTGATGTAATGGTAAAATTTGACTGATTTCTTAGAATAAGGTATATTACAACACCATTTTAGTTAAAAAAGAAAAAGTTTCTTTTTTCCACTGAGTTACCTTGGCACCTTTATTGAAAATTAGTTTAGCATAAAGCGTGGGTGTATTTCTGGACTCTCCTTTGCACAACTGTTTTACATGTCTTTATGCCAGTACCTCATTTTCTTTCTTTTTTTTTTTTTTTTAACATCTTTATTGGGGTATAATTGCTTTACAATGGTGTGTTAGTTTCTGCTTTATATCAAAGTGAATCAGTTATACGTATACATATGTTCCCATATCTCTTCCCTCTTGCGTCTCCCTCCCTCCCACCTTCCCTATCCCACCCCTCCAGGCAGTCACAAAGCACGGAGCCGATATCCCTGTGCCATGCGGCTGCTTCCCACTAGCTATCTACCTTATGTTTGTTAGTGTATATATGTCCATGCCTCTCTCTCGCCCTGTCATAGCTCACCCTTCCGCCCCCATATCCTCAAGTCCGTTCTCCAGTAAGTCTGTGTCTTTATTCCTGTCTTACCCCTAGGTTCTTCATGACATTTTTTTTTCTTAAATTCCATATATATGTGTTAGCATACAGTATTTGTCATTTTCTTTCTGACTTACTTCACTCTGTATGACAGACTCTAGGTCTATCCACCTCATGACAAATAGCTCAATTTCGTTTCTTTTTATGGCTGAGTAATATTCCATTGTATATATGTGCCACATCTTCTTTATCCATTCATCCGATGATGGGCACTTAGGTTGTTTCCATCTCCGGGCTATTGTAAATAGAGCTGCATTGAACATTTTGGTACATGACTCTTTTTGAATTTTGGTTTTCTCAGGGTATATGCCCAGTAGTGGGATTGCTGGATCATATGGTAGTTCTATTTGTAGTTTTTTAAGGAACCTCCATACTGTTCTCCATAGTGGCTGAACCAATTCACATTCCCACCAGCAGTGCAAGAGTGTTCCCTTTTCTCCACACCCTCTCCAGCATTTATTGTTTCTAGGTTTTTTGATGATGGCCATTCTGACTGGTGTGAGATGATATCTCATTGTGGTTTTGATTTGCATTTCTCTAATGATTAATGATGTTGAGCATTCTTTCATGTGTTTGTTGGCAGTCTGTATATCTTCTTTGGAGAAATGTCTATTTAGGTCTTCTACCCATTTTTGGATTGGGTTGTTTGTTTTTTTGTTATTGAGCTGCATGAGCTGGTTGTAAATTTTGGAGATTAATCCTTTGTCAGTTGCTTCATTTGCAAATATTTTCTCCCATTCTAAGGGTTGTCTTTTGGTCTTGTTTATGGTTTCCTTTGCTGTGCAAAAGCTTTAAAGTTTCATTAGGTCCCATTTGTTTATTTTTGTTTTAATTTCCATTTCCCTAGGAGGTGGGTCAGAAAGGATCTTGCTGTGATTTATGTCATAGAGTGTTCTGCCTATGTTTTCCTCTAAGAGTTTGATAATTTCTGGCCTTCCATTTAGGTCTTTAATCCATTTTGAGCTTATTTTTGTGTATGGTGTTAGGGAGTGATCTAATCTCATACTTTTACAGGTACCTGTCCAGTTTTCCCAGCACCACTTATTGAAGAGGCTGTCCTTTCTCCACTATACATTTCTGCCACCTTTATCAAAGATAAGGTGTCCATATGTGCGTGGGTTTATCTCTGGGCTTTCTATCCTGTTCCACTGATCTTTCTGTTTTTGTGCCAGTACCATACTGTCTTGATTACTGTAGCTTTGTAGTATAGTCTGAAGTCAGGGAGCCTGATTCCTCCAGCTCCATTTTTCGTTCTCAAGATTGCTTTTTCTATTCGGGGTCTTTTGTGTTTCCATACAAATTGTGAAATTTTTTGTTCTAGTTCTGTGAAAAATGCCAGTGGTAGTTTGATAGGGATTGCATTGAATCTATAGATTGCTTTGGGTAGTAGAGTCATTTTCACAATGTTGATTCTTCCAATCCAAGAACATGGTATATCTCTCCATCTATTTGTATCATCTTTAATTTCTTTCATCAGTGTCTTATAATTTTCTGCATAGAGGTCTTTTGTCTCCTTAGGTAGGTTTATTCCTAGATATTTTATTCTTTTTGGTGCAGTGGTAAATGGAAGTGTTTTCTTGATTTCACTTTCAGATTTTTCATCATTAGTGTATAGGAATGCCAGAGATTTCTGTGCATTAATTTCATGTCCTGCTACTTTACCAAATTCATTGATTAGCTCTAGTAGTTTTCTGGTAGCATTTTTAGGATTCTCTATGTATCTGCGAACAGTGACAGCTTTACTTCTTCTTTTCCGATTTGGATTCCTTTTATTTCCTTTTCTTCTCTGATTGCTGTGGCTAAAACTTCCAAAGCTATATTGAATAGGAGTGGTGAGGGTGGGCAACCTTGTCTTGTTCCTGATCTTAGTGGAAATGCTTTCAGTTTTTTACCATTGAGGATGATGTTGGCTGTGGGCTTGTCGTATATGGCCTTTATTATGTTGAGGAAAGTTCCCTCTATGCCTACTTTCTGCAGGGTTTTTATCATAAATGGGTGTTGAATTTTGTTAAAAGCTTTCTCTGCATCTATTGAGATGATCATATGGTTTTTCTCCTTCAATTTCTTAATATGGTTTATCACATTGATTTGCGTATATTGAAGAATCCTTGCATTCCTGGAATAAACCCCACTTGATCATGGTGTATGATCCTTTTAATGTGCTGGTGGATTCTGTTTGCTAGTATTTTGTTGAGGATTTTTGCATCTATGTTCATCAGTGATATTGGCCTGTAGTTTTCTTTCTTTGTGACATCCTTGTCTGGTTTTGGTATCAAGGTGGTGGTGGCCTCGTAGAAGGAATTTGGGAGTGTTCCTCCCTCTGCTATATTTTGGAGGAGTTTGAGAAGGATAGGTGTTAGCTCTTCTCTAAATGTTTGATAGAATTTGTCTGTGAAGCCATCTGGTCCTAGGCTTTTGTTTGTTGGAAGATTTTTAATCACAGTTTCAATTTCAGTGCTTGTGATTGGTCTGTTCATATTTTCTATTTCTTCCTGATTCAGTCTTGGCAGGTTGTGCATTTCTAAGAATTTGTCCATTTCTTCCAGATTGTCCATTTTATTGGCATAGAGTTGCTTGTAGTAATCTCTCATGATCTTTTTTATTTCTGCAGTGTCAGTTGTTACTTCTCCTTTTTCATTTCTAATTCTATTGATTTGAGTCTTCTCCCTTTTTTTCTTGATGAGTCTGGCTAATGGTTTATCTATTTTGTTTATCTTCTCAAAGAACCAGCTTTTAGTTTTATTGATCTTTGCTATTGTTTCCTTCATTTCTTTTTCATTTATTTCTGATCTGATTTTTATGATTTCTTTCCTTCTGCTAGCTTTGTTTTTTTTTTTTTTTTCTTCTTTCTCTAGTTGCTTGAGGTGCAAGGGTAGGTTGTTTATTCGAGAGGTTTCCTGCTTCTTAAGGTGGGCTTGTATTGCTATAAACTTCCCCCTTAGAACTGCTTTTGCTGCATCCCATAGGTTTTGGGTCGTTGTGTCTCCATTGTCATTGGTTGCTAGGTATTTTTTTATTTCCTCTTTGATTTCTTCAGTGATCACTTCATTATTAAGTAGTGTATTGTTTAGCCTCCATGTGTTTGTATTTTTTACAGATCTTTTCCTGTAGTTGATATCTAGTCTCATGGTGTTGTGGTCGGAAAAGACAATTGATACAATTTCAATTTTCTTAAATTTACCAAGGCTTGATTTGTGACCCAAGATATGATCTATCCTGGAGAATGTTCCATGAGCACTTGAGAAAAATGTGTATTCTGTTGTTTTTGGATGGAGTGTCCTATAAATATCAATTAAGTCCATCTTGTTTAATGTATCATTTAAACCTCATTTTCTTGATTACAGTAGCACAATGATAAGTCTTTAAGTTAGTATAAGGTACTTAACTTTGATCATCTTCAAAATTATTTTTTTCTATTTAAGGCTGTTTACAGTTCCATATAAATTTGTGAATAAGGTGCAGACTTCTTTAAAAGTGTCTGCTGAAATTTTGACTAGGATTGTTTTATATATATATATATCCTTTTGAGGAAAATTGATGTCTTAACCAAAGTTTAGTCTTTCAGTTATAGTTTGTTATTTTCAATGTAGAGGTCTTGTATATATTTTGTTAAGTTTATTCCTAAGTGTTTCATATTTTTGATGCTGTAGTGAATGGTATTTCTAAATTTCAATTTCCAATTGTTTTTTGTGTACAGAGATACAGTAGACTTTTGTATATTGGGTTTGTATCTCTCAACTATTCTAAACTTCTCTGTTCTAGTAATGTTTCTGTGGACTCCTTGTGGATATTCTGCAGAGAAGATCATGCTATCCGAGGCAAAAAACAAACATAGTTTTGCTTATTTCTTTTCATTCTCTTTGTAGTTTGTTTCTTTCTCTTGTCACGTTGCAATGGCTGTCACCTCTAGAACAATGTTGAAATACATTGGATAATAATGGACATCTTTGACTTGTTTCTGATCTTAGAAGGAAAGCATTCAGTCTTTATGATGCAAGTGCTAAGATTTTCACAGATGCTCTTTATAAGGATGCAAACATTTTCTCTGTTCCTAGGGTTGTTTTTAATAGTATTTTTATTATGAACAAGTAGTGGATTTTATTAAATGCTTTTTCTGTGATTATATATAATTTTATTTTTTAATTTGTTTATATGATAAATTTTATTGATGAATTTTTAAATATTTGGCCAATCATGCAACCCTGTATCACCCTACTTTTCATAGGATCATATCCTTCATTCATTACCTTTAAGTGGATTTTTTTGCTTATTATTTATTAACTTTTACACTTCATTTTTTAAAGATGTTCTTATTGGTGTAGTCTGATACAAGGTATTCTGCTGTAGTCGGAAGCAGTAGTCCTCCAATTTGCAGTGCTTCCAGTTTGAGAAAGCTCTGGTTCCCCCACCATCCAAGTAACTCTTCCAATGATGTGTTCAGGATACTTCTAACCAACTAATTAGCCACAGCTTAATACTTTACTCTTTGTTCTTATTGCCAGAATGACTGCATTTTTAAACATTCTGATTTATGTCTTTTTGCCTCTTTAAAAGATTTTGGATTTCTGGAAGAATGTACATATTTGTATTAGTGTCATTTAATACCTTCTGGAGATTTTTAGAATCCCAGTGAATCTTTCAGCTGTCTATGTACTATTATCAACCTCCCGTACAGAATGACCTAGCGTAATTTTGAATTCTTACCTTAAAATTATAAATCAGTTTCAGGGGCTGCCACATACAATACTGGCTATTTAGAGCTATCCTTAACTTTCTTAAGAATTTTACTTTCAAAAAAACCTATCTTGGACTTCCCTGGTGGCGCAGTGGTAGAGAGTCCGCCTGCCGATGCACGGGACACGGGTTCGTGCCCCGGTCCGGGAAGATCCCACATGCTGCGGAGCGGCTGGGCCCCTGAGCCATGGCCGCTGAGCCTGCACATCCGGAGCCTGTGCTCCGCAATGGGAGAGGCCGGCATACCGCAAAAAAAAAACAAAAACAAAAACAAGAAACCTATCTTGAGTACTTGCTGTCCTTTGGATTTATTTCAGGAGTCGAAGAATTGCTTCATGTTAATGCTTTCTAGTACCTTATCTGATAGCCCTCAATTTTACTCTTTAGGGCTACTCTTTGTCCCAAAGTTTTCTAGGATTTCTAACCATATTTCTACTATTTCAAGGTGTCTATCACCATTGTATCTATTTTTCCTTTACTACAGGTACTAGACTGTATATCTATATCATAGTGTACTATGCTCTACTGTTCTATGCTGTACTACAGGTCTCCTTGGTGCCGTAGGAGTTAATTTCCCATGCTACTGTAGTTCCAAGGGGGTTAGAGGTGTCTTGGAATCTCCATTTAATTTTAGCTTATTTATTTAAAATGTCTTCGTTGTTTATAATTTTTCTCTTTTTCTGTTGCTGAAGCTATGGTAATAGGTGGGAGCAAACACTTCACCTGGGCTACAGAGTCTACCTCAAGGGGGACAGAGAGGAGGCAAGGCTGTCATTCTGTAGTGAAGTCAGTGCCTCATTTTAGTGCATTTCAATTATTCTAGAAAAAACCCTTAACATTTTCCTTATTTTTTAAAATGAATAATTCTGCCCCTTAAATAACTCTGAGAATGGAAGCCAACTCTTGTTTCCTTTCTTTTGCACAGATTATTTCTTTTAGTTTTAAATTCTAGCCTGGGAGACTTTTCTTCCTCACTTTTAAGTTTTATTTCATATTTTGAATTTTTGTTCTTGAGAATTTTCAGTTTTCTCCAGGGCCAGCTCTATCTAGTAGAATAAATATTGGCTGGCAGATCCCTGGCAGTGGATCAGCCCTCACGCTATTAAAGAAGCATCATCCTTGAGCATCTTATGGTACAGACTTTTAAAAATGGTTAGATTATTTATTTATTGTATTTTTAACTGCCCTATATATTTGAAAAGAATGTAGGATTAACCCTGGCCATACTCTTTTGATTATAATGTTTTATATTTTTTAATCCAAACTAATGAAATGTGAACAAATCAGTCCCCCTTCCTTATTCAGTCAGCTTTTACTTCCCTAATGTTTTAACTTTGCTGCCAGAGAGTACCTTGAATCTTTTTAAAAGCTGTCCTTAGGTTCTCCGTCACTCCTTCTTTCCCCCCCTTTACAAACAAAGCAGTTTAAACAGGGACATGGTAACATGCTTCTAGCAGATTATCACAGGACAGAATAAAGATTTGTTCTCTGCTTTAGATTTATTATAATTTAAGTAATTATTTAATATAATTTATGTAAATATTACCATGAAAATTGTTGTAAGATATTTCACAGTGCTCTAATGCAATTTACTTAGTCAACAATTGGAAGGTTGTTTTTTTTTCTTCCCCTGGGAGCTATATATTTTCTTTGTCACAGCAGTTGGTTCAGCCACATTCAAAGCTATTGAGTTATTAGATGTTTGCTGGGAATGTCAGAAGAGAGGAAGGACTTGAAACTGAGAGGGTTTAATGTACACAAGCAGGGAAGAGCACAGATCATTGAGTCCACCACTAAGTGGTGGTGCATTAGAATACAGCAAACACTTTGGAGGGTAGGGCCAGAAAATCTCAATCCTTGTGATCAATTTTATCTTTGATATCCAGGAGTTACTTATTTTATATCTGTATTTTCTCAGATTTGGGAGCCAACACATTTATTTCCTCTTAGCTTTCTGGACCATCATTTTTTTTGTTTGTTTGTTACTTGCCACAGACATAGTTTTCATTGGTCCAAATGAGATCCTTATAACTTAGCATCTATACTTCCCATTTCCTGAAGTATGCAAAATAATCACAAGACATTTAATCCATTTATAGATATGACTTCTTACATTCGTTCAGCTGCTGTTTCATTCCAGTGTTCTACTTGGCTCTTTCTAAATAAACCACATCCAAACATCATTTAAATAAAAAATAAAACCAATCAAAAACAGATAAAAGTTTTACAGCTTCCCGTCTTTTAAACTTTTGCTATACACTTACGAACCTTCCTTTGTCTAAATTATATACAATTGTTAAAGTTCCTGATTTTTCATGAAATACGCCAGTGAATAAAAATACTGTTCTTTTTACTGCAAAGTAAATATTTTCACCTAGAGACCAATCCTTAACCGGCAGACAACTTGTGCATCAGTTGTTACTTATGATGCAGACAAATTCACATAACTTGAATCAGACATTTGGCTTATAGATTTTTCAAGATAAATACGTATGTTAACACTTGTTTTTTATGATATAGCCTTATCAGTGAAGATTGTATCTCTTATAAGTAAAGATCAAAAGAATTACCGATAAGCAATAACTGAATCAAAAGGCTGAAAATCAACAGAGGTAAAAATTTCCCTTTATTTAATTTACATAAGATTGAATTGCATAAGTATAGACGAAGAAAAGTCTAGCTTACATGCGAAACAAACACATTGAATTTCAAGTTCGATTTTTGTCAAACGATAGTGTTTTTTTTTTTGCTTGTTTTAATATTGCAAGGCTAGCATTTAAAAAGGTTATGCTTCACAAGGGAAAATAAAACTTTGATTCATATACAAAGGTTATTGAAAACCAGATGTTTTGTCTCAATATATATGGGAATTTCTAAAGATTCATGCAGAACTGCAAGTATCCAATGTAGAATGTGGTTGGACATTAGCCAGAGGAGACATAACAATTATTTTTTCCATTTGGTAGAAAATTCACCTAGTTTAAGGTCCCTTTCATCTTTCAGTTTATATTATACTCCAAGGTGTGAGTTGAGTTCTGATTGCAATTAATTTATGTAATCACCAGGAGCAGCACACTGAAATTCCATACTGATAGGTTACGATGGGATTCCCTAGAATTAATAGACTTGATTCTGTGGACTTGCCCATGCACAATTTTAAATTGTCATTCTGTTAGTAATAATTTAAATAAATATATTAGTCATATAGATTTAGTAAATATAGTGGTATTAAAATTAATGAAGCAATAACTAATTTCCTGAGAAATTGTTAGTATTATAATTGAAAATATTGAAAATGGAATTGGAGTTTCAACATGTGAGTATGAATAGATATGTTTGCAAACATAAATTGTCAGAATTGAATACTGACAGTGAAAACTTGACCAAAACAGAAGTATAATGTTAAGAAGACAGGGAATATCAAAATACCCTGAGATAAAGACTCTTAATTGAAATAAGGTGTGTGGGGGGGGTCAATATCTGACGTGTCAGGTAAAAATGAAGCATGTTGGACCACAAGTTTTTTATAGAAGCAGATTTTAACAAAGTCTGTTATCAACTAGTGAGGTGCTTGACTCTGGTTGGGGAACAATAAATTTTTTCTTACCATATGAATGAGCTCATGTTTCCCTTCTGAATTCCACTTAAAATATATAAAAGTGCATTTTTGAACAATTAACCATCAAACTAGAATTGAGCTTAATACAAGTCAATTACATTAAGTAAACTATTTACATTAACCCATAGAGCCAGATGTGAGTGCGGATGCACATGTGGAGTTCTAGATTAATGCATATGTATTTCTGACCCTCAATGTCGATTCATATTTTAAACTTTTTTGATTATAACTTCTTATTAATAAAGTACCTCTTATTCCTTTTATGCTACTTTAGTTTTCTGTTCCTTGATTTGCACAGTATATGTTGAGCTCTCCAAACAGAGATGCATGTATGCTCTCATATAATAATGCTGTTACTTTGTAGGATTGTTTTCAAAAAGCCCATTTCTTTGTACTTGAGAAAAATTTGACAATGCTCAGGACATTATATTTTCCTTCGTCATAGCACAAGATATTATTGCTGCTCTGAGAAGAGTCATTAAAGGTGTCACCAAATTGTGGTGTCCTTTCCTATAAAATGTCAATATTAGTTTTTATTATGTATTTATACCAACCTTCAAAAAAAGCCTTAGAAGGGATAATTTTCAGCTGTTATAAAAATAACAAAACAATTATCTTGGATATAATCTTACTAAACTTTTTCTTTCTGGTAAAGAACAGCATGATATTGTTTATATGTGGAATCAAAAAAATGATAAAAATGAACTTATTTGCAAAACAGACTCACAGACTTAGAGAATGAACTTACGGTTACGAGGGGGAAGGGTGGGGGGAAGGGATAGATTGGGAGTTCGGGATTGACATGTACACACTGCTATATTTAAAATAGGTAACCAACAAAGTCCTCCTGTATAGCACAGGGAACTCTACTCAATACTATGTAATGGCCTATATGAGACAATAACCTAAAAAAGAGTGGATATATGTATCACTGACTCACTTTTCTGTATACCTGAAACTGACACAACATTGTTAATCAACTATACTCCAATATAAAAAAAATTTAAAAACAGAAAAGAACAACATACCTTCTGCAGGTTGAACTATAGCAGTTTCGGAGCTGCATTAATGAACTTGAGTTTCAGAAAGTGCCATAGAACGTATTTCAGTAATTAATCCCAAATAAGGAAAATTTCAGTGGCAGACAATCTTTTAAGAGATGAAAATATCTCAGGTATCAAAGAATTTTACGAAAGGACCTTCACAGAGTCTTACGAGGATACTCTGGTGTTCATTCAAAATGGTGTCTGTCACCTGAGGAATTCATGGCCGTATCTCTGTCACTTAGATGAGAAATTTCCAATAGTTTAAAGATTCCCCCTTTAATTTATAAATTAGAGAAATAAAGTAAAGCAAATATCCTTGTCCCTAGATAGAATATTCATTTAAATATGGAACTGAATTAAATCTGACAATTGAGAGGAAAAAAATGATCTTGAAACTGAAACAGAAAAACATTCAGTTTTATTTATGCAGCAGTAATAAGACATGAGGACACAGAACTAGAGGATCTTAAGCTTTCCCACTGTTAATTCTTTTCTTTGTCAAAAATATTTAAAATTGTTGTAGAAAAACTGGAAGCATAAATTATGAGGATATTCTAGTCTTCATGTCTAAAGTGACTTCATCAGAAATCTGAACGTGTTAAAAACAAATAGGGTGAGTAGAGCCATGAAAGAAATATTATTTTATATTATATGTATGACTTATTATCTGTGATTAAAATTATTTACTAAAATCTTACCAGATAATATTGTCACCAAATTGACTAGACAGCTTTTATTAACTCCAGGGTAATACATAAATAATATTATATATTTAATTTCACTTTGCTTATTATTATTTTAAAAACTGGAAGAAAAAGAGGAAAGGAAAGTTAAGAGAATCAACAGCATCTCAGAATTAGACCATGTGTTTATTTCTAGTCACTGCTCCCAAAGGTAACGGCCATTTTGAATTCTATTATCATATATTTGTTTTGTATTTAAACAAACGGATATAATACAGTATATACTATTTTACACCTAGTTTATGTTACTTGACATTATATTTGTGAGATTCTTCCATATTTTTGCTTGTAGTGGTGGTTTTGTTCCTTGTCATTGTTGACTAGTATTCCATTGTGTGAATATATCATAATTTATTTATCTGTTCTATTGTGGATAAATGGATTAATTTTTAGTTTTTGGCTATTACAAATAACATTGGTATACACATATGTGTGCATTTCTTTTAGGGAATACAAGTTTGCCTTTCTGGTAGGAATATATTTAGAAGTGGAATTACTGGGCTAATGGATATTAATATATCCACCACCAGTTGATATAACAAAAAAAGGTGTTCACCAGTCGTAAGTCCCAGCAGCAGTAATGAGAATTCTACTTGCTCCCCATCCTCACTAACATTTGATGTTATTTGTCGTTTAGGCCTGTCCTAAATTGTGAAAATGGTCTGTGTTTTCTTTTAAAAGACTTTTTTAACCTTATTGGAACAAATTTTGCCACATCTTGAACACTTTGTAAATTTTTTTTACAAAGTGTATTTTTTATGAATAATATTTTAGTAAAAAAATAGGAAAAATTAGTTCTAACAACATAGAATTAATGGTGCTTTGGGAGTTTATCTCCTAAGTAGGTAAGTAAAGAGATTATAAGCAGAGAATCAAATTTGTAATTGTCTTAAGAAATACAGGAGTCCTGGTGACATGCTGGCCGCGAACCCCACGGAAGCTGGGGCCTGACACTTGCGCCGGGTGAGGTAACACAGACCTTGGAACCAGATTTGCTGGGTTTGTACCCCATCCCCAACATTTAAGCGCTCTATGGCTTTGGGCAGCCCAGCTAGCATGAATCTCATCAGCACAGAGAGAAAGCTTCACTGAAAACTCATTGCAGAGTGGCAGGGGAAGCCTGATTCCACAACGGCAGCAACAGGGTTTGCGGCAAGAATCACGGCTTGGAGGCCGCCCTGGGTGGTCTCGTCTTCCTGCAGCTTGTGGACCCTCAGGCTTAGGAGCTGTTTCAAGCATACAGCCTTGAGAGAGTAAGGTGTTCAGAGACCATCTGTATCGAATCCGTGACTGAACCCAGTGAAGACCTCTATATAAACGTTTAAGGTTCTGGCAGCACATGTGGAGACCTACTCTTTTAGCCACTGGCTGCGGGAGACAGCCTCCTAGACAAAGTGCTCCCAAGTCAGCCTGTTCTAGCTGAACAGCTGTTGCAGACCCTCACAAACAGACTTCATAATGGAGACTACCACATTCACTGCTGTGCGGCTTACAGGGTCTTGGTGCTCTGGCTGGGTGTCAGGCCTGTGACTCTGATGCGGGAGAGCCAAGATCAGGACATTGGACCACCACTGGCCCCACATATCAATCAGCGAGAGGTCTCCCAGAGATCTCCATCTCAACGCTAAGACCTAGCCCCACTCAACGACCAGCAAGCTTCAGTGCTGGACCCCCATGCCAAACAAATAGCAAGACAGGAACACAACCCCACCCATTAGCAGAAAGGCTGTCTAAAATCATACTGTTCACAGACACCCCAAAACACACCACTGGATGCAGTCCTGCCCACCAGAAAGACAAGATCCAGCCTCATCCACCAGAACACAGACACCAGTCCCCTCCACCAGGAAGCCTACACAACCCACTGAACCAACCTTAGCCACTGGGGGCAGACACCAAAAACAATGGGAATTACGAACCTGCAGCCTGAGAAAAGGAGACCCCAAACACAGTAAGTTAAGCAAAATGAGAAGACAGAGAAACACACAGCAGATGAAGGAGCAAGGCAAAAACCCACCAGACCTAACAAATGAAGAGCAAATAGGCAGTCTACCTGAAAAAGAATTGAGAGTAATGATAGTAAAGATGATCCAAAATCTTGGAAATAGAATGGAGGAAAAAAAAAAAGAAATGTTTAACAAGGACCTAGAAGAACTAAAGAGCAAACAAACAATGATGAACAACACAATAAATGAAATTAAAAATTCTCCAGAAGGAATCAATAGCAGAATAACTGAGGCAGAAGAACCGATAAGTCACCTGGAAGATAAAATAGTGGAAATAACTACCACAGAGCAGACTAAAGAAAAAAGAATGAAAGGAATTGGGGACAGTTTCAGAGACCTCTGGGACAACGTTAAATGCACCAACATTTGAATTATATGGGTTCCAGAAGAAAAAGAGAAAAAGAAAGGGACTGAGAAAATATTTGAAGAGATTATAGTTGAAAACTTCCCTAATATGGGAAAGGAAATCGTCAATTCCAGGAAGCACAGAGAGTCCCATACATGATAAATCCAAGGAGAAACACACCAAGACACATATTAATCAAACTATCAAACATTAAATACAAAGAAAAAATATTAAAAGCAACAAAGGAAAAGCAACAGTAACATACAAGGGAATTCCCATAAGGTTAACAGCTGATATTTCAGCAGAAACTCTGCAAGCCAGAAGGGAGTGGCAGGACACATTTAAAGTGCTGAAAGGGAAAAACCTACAACCAAGATTACTCTACCCAGCAAGGATCTCATTCAGATTCAATGGAGAAATTAAAACCTTTACAGACAAGCAAAAGCTGAGAGAATTCAGCACCACCAAACCAGCTTTACAACAAATGCTAAAGGAACTTCTCTAGGTAGGAAACACAAGAGAAGGAAAAGACCTACAATAACAAACCCCAAACAATTAAGAAATGGTAATAGGAACATACATATCAATAATTACCTTAAATGTAAATGGATTAAATGCTCCAACCAAAAGACATAGACTGGGTGAATGGATACAAAAACAAGACCTGTATATATGCTGTCTACAAGAGACCTACTTCAGACCTAGGGACACATATAGACAGAGTGATGGGATGGAAAAAGATATTCCATGCAAATGGAAATCAAAAGAAAACTGAAGTAGCAATTCTCATTTCAGACAAAATAGGCTTTAAAATAAAGACTATTACCAGAGACAAAGAAGGACACTACATAATGATCAAGGGATTGATCCAAGAAGAAGATATTTGTAAATATTTACGCACCGAACGTAGGAGACCTCAGTACATAAGGCAAGTGCTAACAGCCATAAAAGAGGAAATCGGCAGTAACACAATCATAGTAGGGGACTTTAACATCCCGCTTTCACCAATGGACAGATCATCCAAAATGAAAATAAATAAGGAAACACTGCTTTAAATGATACATTAAACAAGATGGACTAAATTGATATTTATAGGACATTCCATCCCAAAACAACAGAATACACATTTTTCTCAAGTGCTCATGGAACATTCTCCAGGATAGATCCTATCTTGGGTCACAAATCAAGCCTTGGTAAATTTAAGAAAATTGAAATCGTACAAAGTATCTTTTCTGACTACAACACTATGAGACTAGATATCAATTACAGGAAAAAATCTGTAAAAAATGCAAACACATGGAGGCCAAACAATACACTACTAAATAACCAAGAGATCACTGAAGAAATCAAAGAGGAAATCAAAAAATACCTAGAAACACATGTCAATGAAAACACGACGACTCAAAACCTATGGGATGCAGCAAAAGCAGTTCTAAGAGGGACATTTAGAGCAATACAGTCCTACGTCAGGAAACAAGAAACATCTCAAATAAACAACCTAACCTTAAACCTAAAGCAATTAGAGAAAGAAGAACAAAAAAAACCCAGAGTTAGCAGAAGGAAAGAAATCTTAAAGATCAGATCAGAAATAAATGAAAAAGAAATGCAAGAAGCAATAGCAAAGATCAATAAAGTTAAAAGCTGATACTTTGAGAAGGTAAACAAAATTGTTAAGCCATAGCCAGACTCATCAAGAAGAAAATGGAGAAGACTCAAATCAACAGAATCAGAAATGAAAAATAAGTAACAACTGACACTGCAAAAATACAAAGGATCATGAGGGATTACTAGAAGCAACTACATGCCAATAAAATGGACAAACTGTGGGAAATGGACAAATTCTTAGAGAAGCACAACCTTCTGAGACTGAATCAGGAAGAAATAGAAAATATAAACAGACCAATCAAAAGCACTGAAATTGAAACTGTGTTTAAAAATCTTCCAGCAAACAAAAGCCCAGGGCCAGATGGCTTCACAGCCAAATTCTATCAAACATTTAGAGAAGAGCTAACACCTATCCTTCTCAAACTCTTCCAAAATATAGCAGAGGGAGGAACACTCCCAAACTCATTCTATGAGGCCACCATCATCCTGATACCAAAACCAGACAAAGATGTTACAAAAAAAGAAAACTACAGGCCAATATCACTGGTGAACATAGATGCAAAAATCCTCAACAAAATACTAGCCAACAGAATCCAACAGCACATTAAAAGGGTCATAGGGCTTCCCTGGTGGCGCAGTGGTTGAGAGTCTACCTGCTGATGCAGGGGACACGGGTTCGTGCCCCGGTCCAGGAAGATCCCACATGCCGTGGAGCGGCTGTGCCCGTGAATCATGGCCGCTGAGCCTGCGTGTCCGGAGCCTGTGCTCCACAACTGGAGAGGCCACAACAGTGAGAGGCCTGTGTACCGCAAATAATAATAAAAAAAAAATGGTCATATACCATGATCAAGTGGGGTTTATCCCAGGAATGCAAGGATTCTTTAGTATTCCCAAATCAGTCAATGTGATACACCCTATTAACAGACTGAAGGATAAAAACCATATGATAATCTCAGTAGGTGCAGAAAAAGGTTTTGACAAAATTCAACACCCATTTATGATAAAAAAAGAAAACCTCCAGAAAGTAGGCATAGAGGGAACTTAACATAATAAAGGCCATATATGACAGATCCACAGCCAACATCATTCTCAAGGGTGAAAAACTGAAACCATCTCCACTAAGATCAGGAACAAGATAAGGTGTCCACTCTCACCATTGTTATTCAACATAGTTCTGGAAGTTTTACCCACAGCAATCAAAGATGAAAAAGAAATAAAAGGGATCCAAATCAGAAAAGAAGTAAAACTGTCACTGTTTGCAGATGACATGATACTATACATAGAGAGTTATAAAGATGCTCTCAGAAAACTAGTAGAGCTAATCAATGAATTTGGTAAAGTAGCAGGACACAAAATTAATGCACAGAAATCTCTTGCATTCCAATACACTAATGATGAAAAATGTGAAAGAAAAATTAAGGAAACACTCCCATTTACCACTGCAACAAAAAGAATAAAATACCTAGGAATAAACCTACCTAATGAGTCAGAAGACTTGTATGCACAAAACTATATGCTAATGAAAGAAATTAAAGATGATGCAAACAGATGGATAGGTATACCATGTTCTTGGATTGGAAAAATCAATATTGTGAAAATGATTATACTACCCAAAGCAATCTACAGATTCAATGCAATCCCTATCAAACTAGCAATGGAAATTTTTACAGAACTAGAAGAAAAAGTTGCACAATTTGTATGGAAATGTAAAAGACCCCGAAAGCAATCTTGAGAAAGAAAAACAGAGCTGGAGGAATCAGGGTCTCTGACTTCAGACTATACTACAAAGCTACAGTAATCAAGACAGTATGGTACTGGCAGAAGAACAGAAATATAGACCAATGGAACAGGATAGAAAGCCCAGAGATAAAGTCATATACATATGGTTATCTTATCATTGATAAAGGAGGCAAGAATATACAGTGGAGAAAAGACAGCCTCTTTAATAAGTGGTGCTGGAAAAACTGGACAGCTACATGTGAAAGAATGAAATTAGAACACTCCCTAACACCATACACAAAAATAAACTCAAAATGGATTAAAGACCTAAATGTAAGGCCAGATACTCTAAAACTCTTAGAGGAAAACGTAGGCATAACACTCTTTGACATAAATCATAGCAAGATTGTTTTTGACTCACCTGCTAGAGAAATGGAAATAAAAACAAAAGTAAACAAATGAGACCTAATGAAAAGCTTTTGCATGGCAAAGGAGACCATAAACAAGATGAAAAGACAACTCTCAGAATGGGAGAATATATTTGCAAATGAAGAAACTGACAAAGGATTAATTTCCAAAATATACAAGTTGCTCATGCAGCTCAATATCTAAAAAACAAACAACCCAATCCCAAAATGGGCAGAAGTCTTAAATAGACATTTCTCTGAAGAAGATGTAAAGATTGCCAACAAACATATGAAAGGATGCTCAACATCACTAATCATTAGAGAAATGAAAATCAAAACTACAATTAGGTATCACCTCACACCAGTCAGAATGGCCGTCATGAAAAAAATCTGCAAAGAATAAATGCTGGAGAGGGTGTGGAGAAAAGGAAACCCTCTTGCACTGTTGGTGGGAATGTAAATTGATACAGCCACTATGGAGAACAGTATGGAGGTTCCTTAAAAAACTAAAAATAGAACTATATGACCCAGCAATCCCACTGCTGGCCATGTACCTTGAGAAAACCATAATTCAAGAGGAGTCATATACCACATTGTTCATTGCAGTACTATTTACAGTAGCCAGGACATGGAAGCTACCTAAGTGTCCTTTTTTTCTCTTTTTTTTTTTGTTCCCATATCTCTTCCCTCTTGTGTCTCCCTCCCTCCCACCCTCTGTATTCCACCCCTCTAGGTGGTCACAAACCACCTAGCTGATCTCCCTGTGCCATGCAGCTGCTTCCCATTAGCTATCTATTTTACATTTGGTAGTGTATATATGTCCATGCCACTCTCTCACTTTGTCATAGCTTACCCTTCCCCCTCCCCATATCCTCAAGTCCATGCTCTAGTAGGTCTGTGTCTTTATTCTTGTCTTACCCCTAGGTAAGATGAATGGATAAAGAAGATGTGGCACATATATACAATGGAATATTACTCAACCATAAAAAGAAATGAAATTGAGTTATTTGTAGTGAGGTGGATGGAGCTAGAGACTGTCATACAGAGTGAAGTAAGTCAGAAAGAGAAAAACAAATACCGTATGCTAACACATATAGGTGGAATTAAAAAAAAAATGTTTCTGAAGAACCTAGGGGCAGTAGAGGAGTACAGACGTAGATGTAGGGAACAGACTTGAGGACACCGAGAGGGCGATGGGTAAGCTGGGACGAAGTGAGGGTGTGGCATTGACATATACACTGCCAAATGTCAAGTAGATAGCTGGTGGGAAGCAGCGGCATAGCACAGGGAGATCAGCTCGGTGGTTTGTGACCACCTAGAGGGGTGGGATAGGGAGGGTGGGAGGGAGACGCAAGAGGGAGGGGATATGGGGATATATGTGTATGTATAGCTGATTCACTTTGTTACACAGCAGCAACTAACACAACTCTGCAAAGCAATTATACTCCAATAAAGACGTTAAAAAAATTAAAATAAGAATTTAAAAAAATATATAGGAGGTCTGGTTTAAAAATGTTCATAATTTCTATTTGAGAATATTGTCAAGGAAGATACCTTGTCGTGTTCCCACCTCTTACTGACTTTAGGATTTTGGTGTTTTTTATGTGCGTTGCAGATAAATTAAGAATATTTTCAAAACCTTTACAGTTATTTTATATTCTTTAATCATGATATTCTTCATTGCATATTTATTTTGTAAGAATAGTTACATTTTAAAATGCCATATTCATTTTCAAAAAATAAATTTATTTGTTTTTGTCTGCATTGGGTCTTTGTTGCTGCGTGAAGGCTTTCTCTAGTTGAGGCAAGCGGGGGCTACTCTTCGTTGCGGTGTGCAGGCTTCTCATTGCGGTGGCTTGTCCTTGTTGCAGAGCAGAGTCTCTAGGTTTGTGGGCTTCAGTAGTTGTGTCACAAGGGTTCGGTAGCTGTGGCTCGTGGGCTCTAGAGCGCAGGCTCAGTAGTTATGGCTCATGGGCTCATGTGGCTCCGCAGCATGTAGGATCTTCCAGGAGCCAGGCTCGAACCCATGTCCCCTGCATCGGCAGGCGGACTCTCAACCACTGCACCACCAGGGAAGCCCTAGCGATTATATTTTTAACCCAGTGCTCTGCATTTTCAATAATTGGTGTACGTTTTATAAGCTAATGCATGATACTTCAGTAGGAAAAAAAATTAAAGGATAAAAATCATGCATCAAAAACTTCTTTATGTTCCAGGAAGTTGAGAGACTAAAAATATTGCACTTGTTTGGCTTACCAGAAATGCTGGTCAATATTGAGATTGAATTCCCTTGGAAAATAGTTGCAATCAATTTTCATTTGAAACATTCAGCTACTCAGTGAGATTAAATGTTAGGATTTATAGTCTGGCTTGTGCAAATTATAGATTTCTTGCAGGGGTGAGGACATGGAAGGAGTAAGCAGTATATTTCTCATACTTGGTGTTCAGCTTTTGACTGAATACATAAACTAGTAGTGATCTGATAAGGAATATAGGATAACATCTCAATTTGAAAGGACGTTGTAATGATCTGAAATATTGTTCTTGTAGTTCACTTGGATTATGCTCAAGCTATAGAAGTGAAAAATCTAAAAAAAGGAAACAAACACTTTAGAGGCAGTGAACTCCTCCATTGGAAACTGAAGCCCATTTCTATTATATGACTATAGGGACCCTGCATGTGTCTTGTTTATGAGAGTACTGGTGGTGTGGCTTAGAACAACTTCGACATTTCTTTAGAAATGGTAACTGGTAAAGGAAAGAGGTAAAAATGATCATTAATTACATATATGTGTGTGTGTTAAAAAGGGAAATTAAATATTAATTTAAAATAAAAACATTAAAAGGTTGAGTATAAAATTTAATTCTAGCACTTCTTTCTATTAGTCTCCATTACTAAAATTAAACTCTGGAAATTCTAAACCCAAACCGCTGCTTATCTGTAATATTCTACATGATTAACAGTCATTCAGTATAATCTTGATGTCAGAATAATCGTCAAAAATAAATTGTTGTTTCTGCTCATATTAAAATAGAATCCCTGTCTGTCTTCTAACCTCCATCCTTTCCCATATATTATATGAGTATTATAAATCCAGTTTCCAAGATAATTTAATTTTTTAACTAACTATTAAGGTCACAATTTATTCAGTTGAGACTACAAAATTATATATGTTTACTCAAAGCTCCAACTAAAGGTCAGTGGGAAAATTAAGCAAGACTTTTTAGTAATATAAATATTAATATTGTATTATAATTTTAAAGAGCTGTGATATTCTCTGAATTTCTCATTCTGCCTTTTAGCGTTTATTTAAAACTATTCACTAAGTTGAGAAGCCTTGACACAGGAAAAGAAAACAAATACCCATTTTTCCATCAAAAATATGCTTAATTTTCATGCCAGTATTATAATATTATAATTGTTATTTTTTCATCAGCAGCAGCATCTAATTACATGGTATTATCTGTTTCAAACTCTTCTAAAGCCCTCAAACTGCATTAACTAGTTTAAGCCTTCCAACGACAGTTTGAGATCAATACTATTATTTTCCCCACATTTTAGAAAAGTAAGTAAAACTGAGATTTAGGTACTTACCAAATGTTCCACAAAGGTGATGAGCCATGTTCTGAGAAAAGCACTAGATGAGAATTCAGGAATCCTGTGTGCTTTTTTTTTTCCTGCTCTTTTCTAAAGTCAGATAGGATGGTATGTGATTTGGGTATTCTGTTTCCAATGAGTCAAGAAAGATTGAGTTCTTACTGTTCAGGCATTGTTTTGCAGTGGATACTTGCTTTAATAATTCAACTTTGCATTGTTAGTATTTTACCTTTTTACAGATAAGCGAACTGAGGTTTGAGGGGTTGAACAGTTTCCCCTAAGATATACATTAATTGTGGATATAGGAATTACATCTAGTCCTTTTCAGACCTAAAAGGTTAAGCCTATTTCATTATCCTAATTCTTATCCCCACAATTTTATATCATAACATGATTATATTGCTGTACTTACTTAAAATGGCTCTCCAGCATCAACATTTCTCCACAGACACTGAGTAGCTTTAATGGTTCTATTAAATGACTTCTGTTCCAAATAAACAAATCTAATGCAGTTTGTGGTTTATTGCCCTCCTTGACTTCTCATGAGTGGTTGATGCTATGGGTCAGCCTTCTCCTAGAAATGCTCTGCTTTCCTACTTCCAGTAAAGCGTAAAGCACGCTGCTGATTTGTTTTCAACTTCCTGGCTTCCTCAAGTGTCTTCATTAACTCTTTAAAGAGTGGTTTTAGCCACAGGTTTAGTCGTTAGAGATGATTAAATTTGCCACGTAAGCACAGACATGGAATCTATTTTTATGAAAAATTTCCAAGTGTTTATGAATGTCTATTTATGTTAATATTTTCATTAAGAATGAAATCACTCTATTATTTATTAAAAACCTCCTCAAGTGCCTGGCTCACACATCAGGCTTTTATGTTCATCTTCAAATGAGATGGGCATAATATTTTGATGTGCAGACATACTATGTATATTGAAATACAATGTAAGACTCAGGGAATTGAGAACTACTCAGTTGTGTGTTATTCTTTATGGAAATGTCACTTATGAGGGACTATGATACATAGGACTCCAGTAATGATAATGAAGTATTCTAGAGAGTAAATCTAGGATCACATGCCTGTGAGTATTGTGCATAAACTGAAAGCAATTTGAGGTTGGTAAAAATACTTAAACTGCTAATGTATTTCTTGTTTAGGAACTTGGTTGTTCTTTATGTTTCAGCATCCTATGGATATATTCTGTGAGTCTAGTGAACAAAAATACTCACATTAAACTGAATTGCATTGTACATTTACAAAAATACTACTATAGGAAGACACTTGGGAAGATTTTTCCTTTAAGTCAGCTAATTTTCTATCAGTAATACACACAAAAGAGAATGTAGATATGATCATAGAAGAAATCAGAAACAACAGTTCTAAGTTTGAACTATGGGGACTTCCCTGGTGGTCCAGTGCTTAAGACTCCACACTTTCATGGGTTCGATCCCTGGTCTGGGAACTAAGATCCCACATGCTGCGCAGTGTGGCCAAAAAAAAAATACGGGGGCATAATTCTTGCCCAAGTGACCTTGGACAGGTTACTTAACGTTTCCATATCATATTTGTTCATCTATAAACTGGAAATAATATTATTTATTTTATAGACTTAGTGTTAAGATTACATTTTATAAAAACGTTAATTTTTTGGGACAGTGTTTGCCACATCTTGAATACTTTGCAAATGTTAGCTATTATCATAATTAAAAAGGCAGGATTTGGTACTAAAACAGGTCTGAACTAGAGGCCAAAGACCTAAGCTTAAATTCTGTAGCCTCAAAAATAGTGGGCAAGTAGTGTTGTTGACTGTAACCTGTAAAGATTTGTGCATACCCTACCTATATTAAAAAGTTGTTCTCTCAGTTTGAATATCTTATATAAGGCTGTATTGTAAATTAAATTGTTAATTAATGCTCTTAATTTGCCTTCAGCCCTGTTTCTAGAGTGATATAGCTACAGTAATCCTTATTAGACTGTCTGGCACAGGATGAAATATGTGTCTTCACGTATTGGAAAACACATTTTGGGGTTTTCTCTTCAAATGTAGCCTCTGTTCACCTGACTGGTATCATCTCCCATTGTGTCCCTTATACACAACACTTAAGTTATACACAATTATTTACCGCTTCCTGAAATAGATATTCAGACTCAGATAATGTTCTTTCTGGAATACATACCTTTACAAAGGATCTTCTCTCTACCAGAAGTGCACACTGCCTCCCCTGATTCACGAACACTTTAAGAGTGTACAAGTCATCTTTGAAAGCATTTATCTTCCAAATGTGCCTCAATTCTTTCGTCACTTGTGTTTCATTGTCTGCTAGTAACGTGACAGTAAATAGATCAGTATCAGTCAAGAGAAAGGCAAACATCATATAATTAAAAGTTAGATTAACTGAAGTGGAGTGAATGGCTCCAAACATTCCGGCCCAAGAAACACCCATAAAGAGTAAGGAGCTTAGCGCTGGGGTAAATAAGCATGGGGGAAGGATTTGTTAAACAAATACATATAACAGTGCTTTCCTGCGACAGACACCAGACTGTAAACTGACCAAACTATCATTGTATCTTCTCTCTGTACACAGCCCTGAAGAACCTTACAAAATATCAGCTCTTCCCCAAGGGATAGACCCTCAAGGATATAATGACCCACAGCAACCAAGAATGGGGGGTTGCTATTGTTGGTGTCTTCTGGCTACCCTAGAACCCCATACTTAATTTTTCCTGGGCAATTTCATGTGGGACATTCAGTTGCCCATAAGTGATTCACGGAAGCATCACATTCATTGTTTCTCTCTCAGAGACAAAAAGGCTTATAGGGGTCCTTCATAAAGGGCAGGCCTGTCTATGTAAACAAAATATAAGAGAAAAAATGGAAGTGCCAAATAAAATCTTTAGTAAATGATATTTGACTTATCGATTATGAATAATAAGACATTTTAATTTAGCTCACACAGTTTAGAAAAGAAATGACTAGCATCAGATATCTGCCACTTACTCTTCTTTTCATCGTCTTCTAACTTAATTTTATACGTTGACAAAAAAAGCGGAGTATAGGGTAATGAAAAAGCTAAATTAGAAAATTTTTAATTAAGCACATTAATCTAACAGTGAATTAATATGAATTAACTATAATGAATGCAAATGTTTATATCTGGTATTTTCAAATGTATATGCACTTGAGAGATAAGTAAAACTTACTGCCTAGATACTGTGGTAAACTAGTAGTATGAACAAAGGTGAGTTTCCCATAGCAAATTTCCACTTATAGGATTTTTCTAACTCTATGTAACTGACCATAAGCATGTTTATCTGCATCTTCCACTGTAATTATCCTGTCAAGTTTCAAAATCCATAGCTGATATATTTGTAAGAAACAATTTCCAGGTATGTGATGCTTTAGCTAACACCATTGAGAGTCAAGTCAGTCAAATCAGAAAAGGAAGTGACATTTCTAAGTTGTTGATGTATTGATATGTTTGGTCTTCTTTCCCGGTTCTCAACATGCAATGCTTAGTGAAATGTGGGGATTAGAAGCATAGAGTGTTACAGAGTGGAGGTGGCACTTGTATAAGGGAAACTTTGACTCTTCGGTTTTGAGATGAGTAGGATATGTACATAGATTGAGATTCAAGAGTGTCTTGAAAGAAGTTCATGGGTTGGTGTGGGACATTGGCTGAAAGAGAGCAGTATAAGGACTCATGTGAGTATACACTCTCGTGTGTGTGGCAAGGGGCAAGGGTTAAGGATTGTTAGGAGAGAGCATGGGGTGTTTTCTGGGAATAGGTGCGTGCACTATTCAGTAAACTTGAAGATAATGAGATGCCTGATTTTTCTAAATTGGAGGCTAGAAGCATTTGGTCTAGACCTCTAAGAGACTAGAATATAGAAGGAGTACTATGGTAAAGATCTGAGATAGGGCTAGAAAACAGGGTTTATTCTACAAGTGTGGAACTGAGGGCTCTATGAGGTGTTACAGTAGGCCATAGGCCCTTATGAAAACATAGTAATATTATATAGTAATATTACAGAACAAATAGAGGATGATCTTCATTTTTTATACACAGGGTTGGAGTCAGGACATGCATAAATGATAATTAGAAACCCAATAGTAAAAAATTCTTTTCAAGTATCAAAAAAAATAACAAAAATACTGTTAATGACTTAACTACCAACTAGAATAAAATATTGTAATACTGTGGAATTAAAGCTTAAGAAAAGAATATATATATTTACATATAAATATATTTATAAATATACATGTATATAAAATATATATAAAATATATATAAAAATATATTTATATATAAATATAATTTATATATAAAATAAATATACTTATATATAAGATATATTTGTATAATATATATTATATTATACTTTATACTTTTTTATATATTTTATTATATCCAATATAATGATTCTGATATTTGTACTATGTTAAATTCTGATATAATGGCAATGACATTGCAAATAAATTTGCTTCCTTTATAAAACCATTTAATCTATCATAACTCAATCAGGGACAGATAATCAGATTTTCACATTTAGAAACGTATACAAGTTCATCTTAATACAACAACAAAGTTTTCATGATTATTAACATCTTCTGACAAAGATATTCCAGATATTACTGCCTGCAATTATGGGGGGCAATATATGAGCCAAAAACAACCCTCATTCATAAACATATATAAACTGCAGAGTCACTGTTCGTTCAGTTCAGGATTTACTGTTAAAAGTTGATTTGGCTCACAATTATGTTGCTTTGTTTAAAATACATGGGCAACGTCACTGAATTTTGTTGCAGCTTAGATTGCCATATGTGTCATACTTCAGTGTTGCCCAAGCATCAGGGGAAGTTTAGAGATTTGAACTAGGAATTTTGAGGCAGAATTGTTCTGTGTTTGTATGTGTGATGTGTGAGGTGTGATCCAGCAATCATATGCTGAATGTAGAATAAGCGGCGGGGGGAACTATCCCAGACATTCTCTTTAGGATCATTCCTATTTTTTTTCCTGAAGCTTCTGTTGTAGGGCCTCAAAACACTGTTGCTGTCAGGTATGGGAAATGCTGTATCTTTTTGTTTGCTTTGTATTTTTCTGTCTTATCCCCATCTCCATCCCATGCTCTTAATCAGAGATGCTTATTTTTAGAAAGAGTGTATGACTTTTCTCTCTATGTATTTTTTACTCCAAAATCTAAACATGAAATTCATTGTACTCCACTTTCTAACTGTGTAAGCTGAAGCTTATTTTTACGCGGTTAGAAAATATGCTCTCCTTTGCCTCATTGCTGTATGATTTAGTCTCCCATCCACAGAATGGGGATAATAATGGTGATTATGATGATAAGTTAGTATTTTCATAGTGCTTCCCATATGCTGCCCCTCATTCAAGGCATTTTTCGCATGCTAATTTACTTCTTCCTCATAATAACTTAGTGGGAGACAAAGAGGAGGAAACTGAGACGTGAATGTTTCGGTAACTTACACAAGTTTGTGCAGCCAGTAAATGTCAAATCTAAGTAGTTTGTCTTAACTCTTTCCTTGGTCTTAACCAAAATAACACCCACCTCATAAAATTTTTATAAGCATTAATGAATAAATATATACATTTGTTTAGAATAGCTCCTGGCACATGGTACAACCTCAGTAACTGCTAGCTAGCTACTATAATCATCATTATTCAGGTATTTCTTATATAAAGGAAATGTATGAGGCCTACTTTTGCTTGTTCACTGTTTCCTGAAGCAAAGTTTACAAGAAATATTCCTAATTCTTGACATCCATTGTACTTATTTTTCCCTCATTGTTTATCTGTGTTACTCTGTATAAAGTTTTTGTTTGTTTTTGGTATTCATTTCAGGAAGCTGTCCTTATATCTTTCATTGATATTTTTACTTTACTATTCACTTCTCTAGTTGCTGTAATACATATATAATTTGCATCCTCAATTAATCTTATATTTCTGTAATATTTTTTCAGGGTTATACAGCTTTGCATTTTTCTTCTCAATTCTGTAGCATTCTTGACTTTTTTTCCAATTTAACTGCTTCAGATTTTCGCTATTTAACTTACTTGTTCCAGGGTTCTAGAATTTCAGTGATTATGTTTCGAAACAGTAAAAAGTTCTGATCTCAGATTTTTTTCCTGTTATTGATTTCTGAATTTCTTTTTGTAAATACAGTTTTCGTATGTCTCTCTCTGGGAATATTGAGTTAAGTGATTATGTAATGCTTTTTGTTCTCTCCCCACTCCCACTCCCAGTAACTAAATACCTGAGTTTCACCCTCTTCTTTTGAATAAAACGTTGTGATCTATGTGTGTCCTGAATTTGAGATGAAAGGAGTTCTGACATAGATTGCATGGGGTTCTTGTCAACATGTTTTAGGCCTGTATAAAGAATGAAGGGTAGAGGCAAGAATTATTTTATTTTTGAGCTGTCAAATTTAAGGGACATAGAATGGGAAGCAAAGGGCAATTCTGGCAGAAAGACTTGAAGTTTGCTACAGAATCTCTCCTCCTTATATGGCGCACATGCCTCCATGAGAAACCAGCCTTTTAATATGACTTTGTGGGCAATTGGAAAACAGATATTTCATAGTATTGTAAATATGCATTTCTTGGGGGAGAAGAATGGTTATGAAGATTGATTCTTGGGTACATAAATTGACTCACAGTCAAACCTTATCATACCCTGTCACTGCAAACAGTGGAATGTTTAGCAGTATTTTTTTTTCCCCCTGGGGAATCTTTGTATCCCTCTGAAAGCTATAAACTTCTGGTTAGTCTGGACTCTTTTTAAGCTGGTCACATAAAAGCAAAATAGCTTACGTCAGTTAAGTCTCTAATGTAGATATTCGTATATAGTTTCAACGTTTATGTATGAATATATATACATGTGTGTTGTATTCATGTATATGTACACAGGGTCATATATATATATAAAACTTTTCTTCATTGTAATGAAAATTTAGAAATCTAGTAGAAGTAGGTTTCATTGAACTGTTTATGTTAGAAGCTCAAAAGGAAATTGGACATTTTGGGAAAGCAAGCAATATAATTTTAAAATATAAATAAGCATGCCTATTAAATGTTCTTTTGAAACAAAATATTTGGGAAATTTATCATTAAACATTATTCAATTGAATGCTAAAGCATCAGTAAGTTCACAATAGGGAAAGACAATTTTAGGACTTACTATAGAGGGTTCAAATCAGTCATAGTTGGTGCAAATCAGTCATAACAAAGAACTTCTTAATGAGGTCTCCTATTTTTTAAGGGTATAGTGAAGATCTTTTTTTAAATGAATAATTTGGAGATGTATATGACTTCCCTATCACTCTTCACTATCTACATTTATTTAAGATATGCCTGAATTTTTTATGGATGCCTGGAAATTGTGTAAAACTTAATTGTGTTCAGGAGTTACTGATTTAAATAATAAACATGAACTTTTTTAATGATTTTCTTCAACAGTCACACTTGCAAATATAATTTTATTTTAAAGTACATATACAAAATACTTTCTCACTTTTTTCTTCTATTTAGAACATATTTTGTAGAAAAGCAGTACTTCAATTTAATATTAGGAATATATGATGCAACATCAATTACTGTTTGCAAACTGACATTTACAGGGAATACTAATGATGCATAATAAATCAGAAAACATTAGAAAGCAGAAACATGTTTATGAAATGAGTGATTTCTACATGCATTTGTGATAAATACTATATATTTATTATATGGTTATATATTAATCTGATATAGCTAGCCAACTAAATTAAGACTCTTACCACAGTTATAAGAGCAGAAGTAAGAAACATTTCTGTGAAAAATTGTGTTCATTTTGTGAACAGCTATATTTCAAAAATGTACAGTTTTTTCATTTTAATTGTTGATAATGACATTTAAATTTGGTATTTATTTTAGTGTGAATTTACTAGAAAGATGAACAAATTTATGAAACTGAAATTTACCTAAAGTAATATCTGTCATTTATCACTTCAATCAGTTGGGCTTTTTTAAACTTGATTTTTTTTTTTACTTTAATACTAACATTTTTATTTTGATGAGTAGCATCTGTTAAGTCTAGCACATCAAAGTCATCACCTCATGACTATTACAGTTTAACATAATGCTTAGTGAAACACGAGTTGAGTTTAATAATACTTAGCAAATACAGGCCGTGTGTGAGAATGACTGAAGGTGAGGAAATACCTCAGATACTATTCTTGTTTTCAATAGTGGGCATTTTCAGTAGTGTTCCTGGCGTGCAGGTAAAGCCCAGCAGTAGGCTGAGGAAATTAATGAAGGGTAACGAAACACTCTTATAGATCATTTTATTTACTACTGAAGAAAGCATACTATTTTGCGTATTCTTAAGCTCATTTTTCTGAGCTCATCTTCCATACAGACACAGGTTTAATATACATGTGATCCTTGAAAAAGCTGGGGTTAGGGGCATAGACCCCACACAAAATCCCCCTGTAACTACAGTCCACCCTCCTTATGCATGGTTCCTCTGCACTTTTTCAGTTTAGCACTTGTTGATTCAGCCAGCTGCAGATCATGTCACACTGAAGTAGCATATTTTGGGAAAAATGTGTGTAGAGGTGGAGCCATGGCCATGCAAACCCCTGTTGTTCAAGGGTCGACCATAATTGTATCTTTTGTTACGGCTTAAATGTCTAGATTTGGAATGAATTAGTACTTCAGCTAAGTTATCCTGAGATCAAGTCTGCGGTCTTTCTATTGAGCTAAGTGCACATAATTTTAAGACTCTTGGTATAAAGTTTTAGAAACAGAAGGAAACTTAGAAATGTTTGTGCTATAAATTCGTTACATAAGATCATGTTTATAAAGGTGAATGATGAATGCCTCATGGTAGTGGTGGCATCATTGCTTCTACAAGCCAATTATTCTGATTGTACTAGGCGTTTAAAAAAAATACTTATAATTCTCATTCCTGCCTTTAAATATGTATCAGAACATTTTATGAGTAAATATCAGAGTCTAAATGTCAGTGACTATGGTTGTTGACTAAATTCCCAAAGATTAAATAAGTATTTGTAATTGTATATCCCTAGGGTACACTTGTATTAGAAAAAAAGTTTTGTTCTTTAATATGAAGGTATATTAACAAGAAATGTAAAAAAAGGGACAAAATTAACGGCTAAAGTGCCTTTCACATTTTTTCTTCTATTTGATTCCTCTCTTCCTGTTTCATCTCATTGTAAAATTGTAGTGTCTGCCTAATTTAAATTGGAGTAACTTTAGAAATACAAGTACACAATACGTGAATCCTTTCCTAGCTGATAACTAGCATAACAGCACTTTTTTAGTTCTTTTGCAAAAGAAGGAAAGAAGAGAAAATTAATTAACTTATTAAGATGTTATATGTATCAGTCACTTTGATTTTATGATTTTTTAAATTACTATATTTATGTAAAATTTCCCCCAGCTTTAACACATAAAATTTTGAATTCTCCTTACTAGCCAATGTCACATATTTAGTAAACTGCAGATCCAAATGTCCTAAGAAGATAGAGTGGATGTTTCTGTTACGTACTTTAAAAGATTTTAAAAATTCACTTAACAATAGTTATGACAACAAATAATATTTGGTCTTTACTGAGCATGTATAGTAATAGTAAACATATAGGAATACTAGAAATCAATAATTCATTCAGTCAAAATGTAGTAAATATTTATTGAGCACATAATTTTTAAAATAATAAAGTCCAAAGATTTTTTATTCTGATTTAAAATAAGACTATTGTTATATCCCCATGGAAACTAAATAAGTGAAAATATTTTATGTTGTGGACTTTTTCTTTCTTCCCCAGAATGAGAAATTTAAAAATCTTCAGATGAGTCCCAGAGACTTGGGGGTAAGAAAAAAAATCAGGTACTAGATAACATGGACCCTGGTCTTTAAGATTTGTATACTCAGCATCAAGAAGCTTTGGAGCTTGAGATTGGGGTGATTTATCATTCTGGAGCAAATACATCTTTTAATTATGTGGATACATATTTTAGCAGAAGCATGAGTTTAAATTTTTTTTTTTTTTCGATACGCGGGCCTCTCACTGCTGTGGCCTCTCCCCTTGCGAAGCACAGGTTCCGGGCGCGCAGGCTCAGTGGCCATGGCCACGGGCCCAGGTGCTCCACGGCATGTGGGATCCTCCTGGACCGGGGCACGAACCCGTGTCCCCTGCATCGGCAGGCGGACCCCCAAGCACTGCGCCACCAGGGAAGCCCATGAGTTTAAATTTTGAATCCTAACTCTGTTCTACTAATTTAGAAAAATACCCTAAAAATGATAATCATTACTTTTTATAACCGTAGGGATATTGATATTGATTCCATAAAGTTGTTTTTAGGTTAAATAAGAAAATAAATATAACAAAAACGTAGTCCTGACTCAGTAAAGATTTATTTACTTTAACCATTAATAAATTTTATTGTGTGGAAATCAAAAAAGGTTTAGATTTAGTGTTGGTTTTCCTGAAGTTTATCATACACATTTTTTGAGAAATATGACTTTTTAAATCTATTGACTAAAGGTATAATATTGTTTGTGATATACTCAAAGTTAGTGATAGGGTTAGTGAATGTTGTAGGCATATTTATGTAGCTGAGCTACTCAAACAAGGCTTAATAGATGGTGTTCTTTCTGCACTTATAGTAGTATAAGGGAAGTTAATGCATAAATCTTAGAACTTAAAAGATACTTTTTTTTTTTGTCTGTGCCATGTGGCTTGCAGGATCTTAGTTTCTTGACCAGGGATTGAATCCCGCGGCCCTCGGCAGTGAAAGTGCAGAGTCCTAACCACTGGACTGCCAGGGAATTCCCAAAAGATACTTTCAAAAAGAGTTTATAAAAAGTTTTCAGCAGGTGCATAGGGATCATGACAGGGAGAGGTGAAGTAAACATAGGTAATGCTAGAATGTAGTGTGTTTTGAAATGCTGTGTTCAGTAATTGAACTTTTCATTTTGGCTACTTTCTCAGCTTTTGTGTATGCCTGCTTTACATACTACACTAAAACAGGAATTCTATTATGGTTGAAACAAAAAATCTTTTTATCATCTAAGAACAGTTATGTTTTCAAGCAGTCTATAATTCTGTTTACATTTAGATTCATTTTAAAGGCATACAGTATGCATTATTAATGTCAGGAGTACATTTTATTACTTTGGCATTCTAATGCATTGAAGCGAAAATAATTCCTTTTGTAGATAAAATAATAACTTTGTATATTTTACTGCAAAAATAGCTATAAAGGCAAAGATAATGTATACAATTTTGTAAAGATAAATTGTTTACTTTAACACGCAACAAAGATAATTTTGGTTAGTAGAAATAACCTGTTGTTTTCCACTGTATAGAACACAAAGGTAAAACATAGTTTAATAATAGTGAGACGACATGTCACACCTTTTAATGAACCATGTGATTGACAGAAAGCAAAATCTTGTTTTTCATGTCTATCCAAATTACCCTTCTGTTTTGCTACCAGAATATGTTGAACCCATTGAGATACACTGCAATGACTATATAACATGTTTATTCATATTTTCATTAATTCATTCATTTGGACTAGTGAAATTTATTCAACAATAAGAGTGACATACAGAAGTGGTTATTTAGAAAGATTATTTTCATGTAAAATGTTGTGACACGATTGAATGCCAAGAAATCAGTGCGGAGACTATTGCCAGAGTGAGTTAGAGGAAGATAAAAAAGAAGAAGTGATGCAGACGTATTAAAAAGAAGTAGTAATGTACTTGGGTAATCCAACTGAATATAGGGCATATGGGAACGTGAGGAGAAAATTGTTTATAGTTTCAAATATGTTCGTATAAAAATACCAAATCATCGCTCAGTTATTTGTAATCATCCCCTGTCCTACCTAAACTTGTTTTACTTCCCTGGTTTTCCTCAATTCCTCTTCTTTTCATCCTCTTCTGATTTGCAGTTTGAGCTAGTCAGTCTGTAGAAGAGAAAACCCACTTTAACAGTTTTAAGTAGAAAAAAATTATAGAAAGGAAACTCAGAGACTTGGACATCACACTTCAAAGAACAATGCTGAAAATACACACTGAAAGCCCCTGGAAGCTCCCCTCTGCCTCAACCACCTGACATAGGTGCAGCTGTTAGCTGTCTCCAAATGTTTTCCACTACTGCTCTTAAAAACCAGAGCTACCATTGCCATATACCCAGATCCATAGCTGTTTCCATGCCTTCACGTTTGATATAAATGATTACATCTGGGATTATGAGTTTCTGACTTCTGTTTTAGGAAGGTGGACCCAGTGTGGGAAATACCTTTCTTTAATAGCGGGTGCTCAAAATTCTGCCGACAGACAGAAAGTGTAGAAATAATCCATTTTTATACTTAACTTTGTTCATTTTTCAACAATCACTACTTAGCCTGGCATTTTCAAAATGTTTTCTATATTCTTACCCCAAACTGTGAAACACTGATATTGACAGTCAACTAAGAAAACCAATTGATGTGAATAGATATGATGATAAAAATATATGAATTAACCTGTACTTATTACTATGACAGTTTCATGTACATTCAAAATTAAATTACTGGGTATGAATACAGATGAAGTTTTGAAATTGACTCTATTTATTGAACATGAACTATGTGTATTAATTTTCAACTTTTGACAAGGTTGGTTTCTTCTGTTGGTGTGTGTGTCTTTGGGAAGAAGTAGATGGCTGATCTTAAATATTTGAAGCTAGGGAAGTTGGTTTCTATTTATTTTACATTTTCCCATAGTACTTGTATAAGTTTACTAGAGTTGCCGTAACACCTTACCACAAAGTTGGTGACTTAAATCAACAGCAGTTTATTTTCCCACAGTTCTCGTTACCAGAGTTTAAAATCAAGATGTCAGCAAGGCAGCACTCTGCATGGAGGCTCCAGTGGAGAATCCTTCCTTTCCTTTACCAGTTACAGGTGGCTGTCAGCATTTATTGATTTCCCTGGCTTGTGGCCACATCATTCCAACTTTTGCCTCACCTTAACATCACCTTTTCCCCTGGGTGTTTCATCTCCTCCTCTGTCTCTTGTTAGAGCATTTGTCATTGAATTTAAAGCCTATCGGGTCTCTAGGGTAGTCTCATTTCAAGATCTTTAATTATATCCGCAAATATCCATTTTCCAAATAAAGGTTTGCAGGTTCACGGATGCCAGGGATTTGGACATGGATGTATCTTGTTGGTGTCCACCATTTAAGCCATTAGAGTTCTGTATGGGATAATTTAAAATACCATTGAATGACAAATTTTACTTTCATTCACTTGTTTATTACTGATTCCATCAGTCTCTTAGGAAACATGGCAGAGCATCCACCATGTGTGTTTTAACCTTCAGAGAAGGCACTGGTGAAACAAAAATGAACAAGTGAACATCCCCGTCTCTAAAAAACTCAATATGCTCGTCTAAAAAATATATATATATATTTTAAAAACAGAGTATTTATCTAATAGAAATGTATAAAGGTGCATCAATGGATATAGGAAGTAGCATCAATTTTAGATCTTAAAAATTGGAGGGAGGTTATAGGAAAAAATGTGGGAGAAAATGACACTGATTTGAGATTGAAAAGTGATTGGGAAGCTATCTGGGATACAAACAGAAAAGCAGCTACTCAGCTAAAGTTCATATGTGAATGTTTATAAACAGTTTTGTCTGTTTTCATCATATTGAAATCTAGTACATTCGCACATAGCAATAATTATGCTAAGTGTAATAAATAACTTGTAGATTGATTGTTTGCTACCAATATATCCAATTTATTTTTAATTAAGCAGAAGCCACTAAATCCACGAGTGCAGAAATATATCAGAACGATTTGCAAAAGAGTAATTGGAAAAATTGGCCCGATTATATTTAAATGTCAGTATTAATTTAAAACTTTATGATAGTATTAGAAAGATATGTGTCTTAGATCACATGATATTGGCACTATCACTTAACAGATATTATTCATATTGGAAATAATTCTTATGAGGTAGCCAAGATATTCAATTAGTTGAGGCCATACTCTCAAAATTGTATGTAGCATTATTTCTCTGAGAAGATTTTCTAGATCTCTAGTATATTATCTTTTCCTTAATGCACTCTGTCCTCCTAAATGTTCAGAATTAAAATGCAAGTGGAAAAAATGACTCTGTAACAGTTAACTTATAGAAATCATTCTTTTACTAATGTATATATATATATATTTATCACATAATGTGTGCTGTTTTTGGCATTAGACTGTTGCCATTGCTGGGAGGGGACCACAACTTAAGAAATTTGTGCAGCCTCCAGAATATAGGAAAGGCAAAGAAGAAATTCTTTCCTAGAAGGAAAGGAATGTAGCTCTGCAGACACCTTGATCTTAGCTCTGTTACAGCAATTTTGGACTTCTGATCTCCAGTACTGTACAATAATAAATTCGTGTGGTTTTGAGGAATAAAATTTGTGGTAATTTGTTAATACAACAATAGGAAACTAATACAGATTTTGGTTATGATATGCTAGGTCCTCTTCTCAAAGATTGTTTTCCTATGACAGTAGAAGACTGAGTTACTTATTAGCAACTATCACATAATTATTATACATTCAGTGTTTAGTTCAGGGGTAGACAACCCTTATATTGCTAATGGAAAAACACTTGGGGGATCACCAACAATGGATCAGTGATTTTTTTTATCCAAATATTTATAACCATATATTATTCCTCTTTACTGAGTTCTTCTCCATGATAAACAAGTACACGTTTGAGTAGAGCTCTACAGCGAATTGTTTTGCTAAAGCTACTCACCAACATCAAGTTAAAAATGTTTGCTCCTCTTTTTTTCCATCTTACCATGGCATGACAGAAATAATTCAGTTATGCTATTTTCAAATTTAAAATGATGAAAACTAAAGATTATATTATTCTATTGAGAGCATATTCATATTTTTGACTTGCAGTTCCTACTCTTGTCAGCAAAAGCGTAACAATGACTATTTTGAGAAAATGGCCTGTGTGCTTTTTGCACATTATGGATTAGTTCAGTGTGTACTTGTCTGTTTCAAGTGGTCACAATATCAAAATAATTAAATGTTAATTTAATAGTAGAATTCTTAATTGGAATGAGTAGAACATGGCAAGCCATGAAAAGCATTTGGACTATAGCAGTAGTGAATGTTTTAAAATGTTCTCCCTTATCCCCGTTGAAATAATCATTTAGTTTTAGACTCTTGTCGCTAGGGGCTTGATGCTGTAAGAGCTCTGCCTAATATAAATTGCAATGGAAAAATATGATAAGAATTGTATTGGTCTGCATTTTTCGAAAATAAATTGAACCCTAGCCATTTAATCAAAGAACATAACCAACAATCCCTTGCTGTCACTCTTACCACGTGTATTCTAGCTGATGCTGTTGTTGGAAAATTACCACTTGCCATAACATTTTAAAATTTTTATTTGACCTTGATAAGGGAAAGATGTTTTCTGTTGAAATTAACATGCTGCTCACAGCTGCACCTTTTATCTTGCATTAAAAAATACTTGACAACACATGGTTGTACTTTGAACAAACCCATGTTTTTAAATAGCCTGTGTCCTGTGTGTTGATCTTGGGCAATGATAAAGTGGAGACTGAACACCCATTTGTTAGGACGATTTTCCATTCAAGAGTTTCTTGTAAAAAATAATTTGTTCCTTATGTGTTCTTTCTCTCCAAATTTTTATTTTCAAGGGTTCATTTTTCACCCTAATTTACTCAATTCTTCCTCTTCTTTAAAAGGAAGTGGAACTGCTGCTGCTACATAAATTTTCTTTGCTGGGCCCAACATCTAATTAATTCCAAAAGAAAACCTCTTTCCATTAAGTAATGGCCTGTACGTGGCCAGCATATTTCTAGGCCTCCTTGCAGGAAGAAGGAAATGGTAGGAAGAAGTTCCAAAGAATCACATCACTGAATTCACAGCCATCCTAGGAAGCACCTGAGGTGAAAGACAGACAATGTCCCTTCTGTGGCTCCCACCTCAGATCAATATTTGTAGAGAATCTTCAATGTAGGAGAACACATCTCATTCTAATTTATTAAGAAATGTGGAATCAAGGTATCATTTAGTGAGTCGCACAGTAAAAATGTTTTTCTAAGGTAATGCCATGAGGCGTTAATAATAATAATAATAATAGTCCTGAGGACCCAGATAATGCCTGTGTTCAACAGGAATTCTGAAAGCAAGAAACAATAAATGGAACATGAAAAATAGAAAGGTATAAATGGTATATTTAATGTCTTCTATCTTTAATTCTGTTCACTATTACCCTCTGTACACATTGAGATTATTTTCCACATTTACTCAATTTCCGTAACTTAAAGTAAAAACAATATTTTTAGGTAACAGTTTTCAAAGCACTTTCACACATTTTGTTTTGTGACTACCTTTAGAGTATGATAGAAGAAATAAGGGATAAGGAAGCTTTTAGTAGATAAAAATGAATGCTTAAAAGTTAATACATTATTTATAAATATAGTAGATTATAATTTGTGGGATTTTTTGAAAATAGACTTTTTTTGAGCAGTTTTAGGTTCATACCAAGATCAAGTAGAAAGTACAGAGGAAGGGAACTATATTTAATATCTTATAATAACCTATGATGGAAAAGAATCTGAAAAAGAATATATATATATGAATCATTTTGTTGTACACCTGAAACTAACACAATATTGTAATCAACGATACTTCAATAAAAAAATGAATACACACACACACAAAAAAAAGTAAAGGGGGTTCCCATATCTCTCCTGTCCCCCACTCCACAGCTTCCCCTACTATGGACATCCCTGGCTGAAGCGGTCCATTTGCTACAATTGATGAACTTAAATTGACACATCATTATAACCCAAAGTCCATAGTATACACCAGGGTTCACTCTTTTTTTTTTTTTTTTTGTGGTACACAGGCCTCTCACTGTTGCGGCCTCTCCCGTTGTGGAGCACAGGCTCCAGACGCGCAGGCTCAGTGGCCATGGCTCACGGGCTCAGCCGCTCCACAGCATGTGGGATCTTCCCGGACCGGGGCACGAATCCACGTCCCCTGCATCGACAGGCGGACTCTCAACCACTGCGCCACCAGGGAAGCCCCAGGGTTCACTCTTGACGTACATTCTGTGGATTTTGACAAATGTATAATGACATTCTTCCCAATAATTCACTTTTTGCTAAGTAACAAGAGTTCCCTTTTCTTTCCTTGCATTCAAAGAACCTAAATAGAGCTAGTCAAATGATATGAGAGTATTAGAGAAATGACTAGAATTCAGATGTTCTGACACTCCTTCCTCTTTGCTGAGACAACTTATGCACATGCTTAGCACAAATCCTGAATTTGTTGGATGCTCAATAAACTGTAATTCTTTAATACACATACACACATCAGTATTGCAAAACAGTAAGATAAAATGGAATCTAGATTTTTAAAATTCGGCTTTCTTCTTTTAGAATATCTACAGACTCCTGAAGAAAGCGATTAGACATCTCAAAGGAGCTTGTGAATGATACTGGTATGAAAAGCAGTCTGTCAGACAGTATATGTGTATGCCGTATGGCCCTGAACAGCCCCAGGGTTTCGTCCCTGTTTCATGTGATTTGGGGCGTGCTATGTAATACACTTAAGCCTCAATCAACTTCTTTTGCAATGAAATTAATGGTTATACATATTTTGTATGGCTGGTTTAGTAGTAAGTATCTGACCTAAAGTCTAACCCTGTGTTATCCTATTCAATGCTCACAACATTCTACGAACATCATAGGCCCTCAGGATAAGTGATGTAATGATTGTAAAGTACTTGCATAATCCTGGAAATTAGGAGTTGTCCAAAAAATATTACTACCAATATTATGGAGGTCGTCATGTTCTTGAGGAAAATATCCATCGAGTTATAGACGAAAGTAAATTATATAATGACCTGTAAAACGAATGGATAATCCCAGCAGGCATATAGTAGGCACACTCGCTGATTTAATAAAAAGTGATATTTACATTTATGTTTTCATTTCAGTGTTTTATCCTTAAGCAAATTTCATTTAAGAAAGAAAACCATTTTAGCTTGTATAAATATCAACTTACCTCTTCAGATTTTTATCTTAATGGCAATAGAACATGGAAACATTTGAAAATGTGCCCAAAGAAACGGTCAGTAACAGGCAATACAGTTCATTACTGATGATTTCACTGGCAGTTCGGGCAGTAATTTGTGGATAGGAAAATAATTCACATAAGTGAGCATGTGTTTCAAAGCAAGGTCCCTAAAGATAGCTCTCCTGGCTTCAAAATTCCAGCTCCGTCGTAGGTACTCAGTTCGTTAACTCTGTCAGCTTGAGAAAATTGCTTATCTTTTCTTGACCCTCATAACCACAGCACCGTTTTTTTTTTTTTTTCCTGATATAAATTCTCCAAGTTACCACCTACATCTCTTGCCATTTATTCTCAGTATTCTCTCCTTACTAATTGTTTCCTTCTGAACATGAAATAGAGGAAATCCACATGCCTGGCTTTAGGTCTTTTTCAATCAGTATTTTTCCTTAATTAACCAAATCCATAAACATGTACTCAGTTGTCATAATATGTTCATAAATCTCAAATGTATATTTTCTGCCCAGAACTTACCTCTAAAGTTCACACTCCACTATCTAATTGTCCCCTAGACATACTCATTTTTTTGTTGAACTGGCAATTCAAATCAACATGTCCAAGAGTTTATTTATTATTTTCCCAAATAAGAATTTTCCTAACCATTTATTTATTCTCTGCATCTCTGCCAGTGTAAATTTTTAAAATTTAAATCTGACTCATTATCTCCCTGAGAAAATAATTCCACATCTTCCATTGGTGGACGATTGACCATATATAACTGAAGTGTAATCTACTGGTGTGCCCTGGAAAAAGAATAAGTGAGTAATCAATGTCTGCCATGTTATTACCAGCCTACACTGTTAGCCATCAGCCTGGTACTTGTATGCCTGCTAAATACTAGACACTTTGCTATGAGATTTGCCAAGTACAGATTTTTTGTTTTGTTTTTGGTAGGAGAATCATCTGAATAGACACCTTGGCGGTTTTAGGAACTCCAGTGATAGTGAACTTTAGGAATGGTGATGTTTAAAATTTCATGATGATAGCTAAAGAGCTCATTTATCCAGTAAGATGAAAGCAATCAGAAGTTTTCTGTTGAAACATTTTTAGAGAATATGTTTCTCAGCCTTTGGGATATGGAAGCCATAGAGGCAGGAGGTGAGTGGGTTGAGTACATGAGGGAACAGACACAGCTGATTGAGACAACAGCACGATTGACTATTTTGCAGTTATCAAGTTTGTACCATATGACCCCATTAATCATTCAGATTTTGAGAGTTAAAATAGTGTTTCCTTTTAGGAGAAAATTACCCAGTTTTTCCTAAATTTATTCTGACTTCATAGTTCTTCTGCAGACAGATCTGAATAACAGAATATTATGAATCCGTTAAAATACATTTCTATATAAGAACTTTGATGACAAAGGGAAAGCCCTTCAAATATCTGGATGTCACAAAGCTGTAAAAGTTATCTAGTGAATTAGAAGGTAAAATGCGAATTCAAGTCCAAAGTTCATTTAGTTATTTGCTCTGTATTTATTCAGTGCAATAAGAAGAGTTTTAAGCCCAGTAATAAACATTTCCTCTTGTAAGCTACTTCTGCCTCAACTGTATTTATAGTATGGGGAGAGACAATTTTACAAAAGCTAAATGTAAAGCCAATGAGGAAATTTGATTACAGCTAATTAATAAAAGTTTAATATTTCAAGGGAAATGATAATCTGTTTTTTAATTCTAAGTTTACATCATTTGGGTTTATTCACTTTATTATTTAAAACCTATCTGTAATGGACACACGCTGTTAGTTTTCTAACTCAGGACCTACTTTCCTTACTCTAAGAGTAAATAATTCAACTGTGCTTGGTTAACCAACTTTCTTACTTGCATCCTATTACACATGAAAGCTTATACCAACACCAGCTCCAGGAGTGGTTCTGATTCCTCATTATGTGCAAGATAAAAGATGGGATCAAAGGCCCTTCATAAATTGAACCTACATCTCCCATCTCATATCTGGTTGGCTCATAACACACTGTGCTACAGTTACATTGGATTAGTTACCGTGCTCATAATGTTTAAGACAATTCACATATAATTCTCACCTAGAATTCTGCCTTTCCTCTCATCATCTGCTTGTCAAGGGTCTATTAATCCTGTAAGATCGAGGGTAGGCCATCAACTTCACTTGAGACATTTCCTAAATTCTTGAGTCTGCAACATTCTGCATAACTCCATCAAAGCACTAAATACCTTGGGCTGTAATTATTGTCTGTGAACCTATCTTCCTTACTAGACTATAGAATGTATAAGCTACTTAGAGGTAAGCACTATGCTTTATTTCTTTTTCTATGTTTAGTACCTGAAATAGGCAATTAGATTCTCAAAAATTATTTTCAAATGAGTGAATAAATAAATAAAATTACTGAGCTAATAATAATAAACTTTCTTAGCCACTACAATTATCTTTTACATTAGGTAAAAAATGTAACTATTTAAATTAACCAATACGAAGTGGAGAAATCTCTTAGGCCATCTCTGGCAAAGGCCTTATAAATAATGAAAAAGAAAAGGTAGAGCCACTAACAAGCAAAGCCGTAAAAAGTAAAATCCTGATGTGACAGTGATTTTAACAATTGACCTGCTGTTAAGCCCTCTCACCAACTTGATTAGCCTTTCTAAATATGTTCCAGTTTTTGCCTATCATCTTTAAAGAATGATGGTGGGCAGAGGACTATTCCATTTTAAAGTAGTAGATGCCACAGGCAAAGCTCTATTTTGTCAGGGTTTGGAGAACGTGGGGAAGTCTGGAAGTCACTGTGTCTGGAAAATTGATCCCCAATGAGGAGATAAGGCGCTAAGGAACAAGTATTTTCTGCTTAATTGTTCTCCACAGCTTTATAGATCATCATCTAATTTAAACTAGCTCATAAATACTGCTCAGACATCACTTACTCATCTATTCACTCCAGATCATGAGGCTGCTACATGGATGTAGAAATAGGCCTTGTAAGAAAATACTTAGACCCCATAAGACTTCAAATCTCAGATAATACTCTCGGATTTTAATGTGGTTTAAACATATTATTACAAATAAAGCGATAGCATATTCTGATCACTAAAGTGAATTTTAGAATTTTAGTAAATAGGCAGATCTCCAAAGATTAAGTAAAGATGCTAAAACTTGGAAGATGAATAATGATAGTGAGGATTCTGTATTATACTTGAATTTCACAAGATACCGTAATGCCTGTCATTTTGTGTTTTTCAGCATTCATACTTAATAATGTGTTTTAGACTTCAGTGCTCTCTATTCAAAATCCCATTTCTTTACAATATATTTTCTGTTCTTGCCACTGAAAAATGGTGCAGACTTCTTGCTTTCTTGTTTAAAGAAATAATAAGTATCTGAGACTGAAGACCTTTGTTTCAAATTTCAGCTACCAGGATCTAAATCCTTCAAAAATAATGCTTGTAATGGAAATTCTTGTGGAACTTTACGTGACACTGAAGGTTTAAAAAAATATTTTATAAAAGCCTCTTTTTCGTTCTTTTATTACTAGCCTTTAAAAGCAAAACTTGTTTGAAAACTCAGCATTTATTTTACTTCAGAGTCTTCAGACAATCAGGATTCGTCGACAGAAATTCTGACTGAGGCATTAAACCCACTTCAAATGCAAATTATGACAAAGAATCCTCCATCTAATACACAGGACTTTAAAGTAGCCCTGGTAATTGGAAAAGGGTATGGTCCAATGATACTTCTACTTGTTGTTTTTCTCTATTATAAAGAATTCCAATGTTGTCAGAATGTTCCTATTTCTAAGCTACGTTACCTGACAGCTAACCTAATTTTAGGCTACATATAATCCTGTACTAATCTGGAGCTTTGAAGACAGGTGACACCCAAGCAATTATTGAATTATAGGGTGAAATAGAGTAAGCCCAGGATAAAGTAGATGCTTAATGAGTGTGCTATAATTGCATGCTACATCAATGAAATGCATTTCTAATTAATTATTCAGCATGAGAAACTTAGTACAATTAATTTCAAACTAAAATCATAGCAATAATGTAAATTCACTCATAAGCAAAAGTAAATTTTCTGAGTCAAGGAATTAGGTTAATTGTGGCAAAATTAATGTACTTTATAAATAAGGTGTGTATATGTATGATTTAAGATGTTGAAAAGGAAGAAATCTGTAAGAAAATATAAACTGTAGTCGAAAGCTAAAATACAAATGAGAGGACGTTTGATTTTAGACATAAAAATGTTTAAACATTATATATATAATATATATATATAAACATGCATACACAGGCATAACAATAGAAATTATAGGAAGTATAAATGCTACAGTCACTTCAAGTTTTATGGCAGTGAACTAGTCCAGTTTCTTTATCCATGTAGTATATTTGAGTAAGAAAAGTACTTGAGGTTATGAGACCATATGCAAAGCAGTTTAAGGCCAGAAGCAGAAAATGTCATTACATAAGTTTTGTTGATGTTACTTGATCATTAATAATAATAATACAAATTTAAAATTATTGAAATCCAGTGAGGTAAATTATGTATTAGTCCAGTTCTTCTGAGCATGTATGGTGAGAAGTACCTCTGAAAAGGAGACACTGCTAATATGTTCCCCAGCGGTGCACCCTGCTATTCATTTATTCATTCTCATATGCATCCATTTACTCACTTATTTGCTTATTTATTCCTAACTAGGCCATTCTATGTACAGCAGACACAAATTAAAATATTGCTTAGTTCAGGGATTATTCTTGGGCAAAATTTTAAATGATTATAATGGAGTCCTAAACTTTTTGGTCAGTGAAGTAAAATTTAATATATTATAACACTCTAACAAACCACACCGATATGCTTATTTTTCTAAACAAAGAATGTCTCCCCTGAGTTCTACATAGCTTAGTCAGGAATGCAAATGAATACACACAGGTATAATCACTAGGTGTAGTATATCCAAAGCTACATTTATTTACATGGCATCATAAACTATAACTTTCTTTTACCCGTCCCAGACCACTGAATTAGGCATTGGGATAAACAAAATTATATCTGATAATAACATCTGATAATAACAATAGAATGAATTTTTTCACAACACTGTTTCTACTCAATAGTAAAAATTTCAGAAAATTGATAATAAAACTAATTTTTAGTAGAAGTAATCGATAACTTTAAATTTTAAATTCATTTTCTCTACATATAATAAAATTCTAGACTTCTCTACATTTTAAAATACTCGTTAGGGCTTCCCTGGTGGTGCAGTGGTTAAGAATCTGCCTGCCAGTGCTGGGGACACGGTTTCGAGCCCTGGTCCGGGAAGATCCCACATGCCACGGAGCAACTAAGCCCATGAGCCACAGCTACTGAGCCTGCGCTCTAGAGCCCGCGAGCCACAACTACTGAGCCCACGTGCCACAACTACTGAAGCTCACGCGCCTAGAGCCTGTGCTCCGCAACAAGAGAAGCCACCGCAATGAGAAGCCTGCACATCGCAATGAAGAGTAGACCCCGCTCACCACAACTAGAGAAAACCTGCATGCAGCAACGAAGACCCAATGCAGCCAAAAATATAAGTAAAATAAATAAATTTTAAAAAATAAATAAAGTATTCGTTAAAATACCATTAAATGCAGCGATGTGTCATTCAAGTTTTATGAACATTTCTTATATCTTTTTCCTCTATCATTGTGTGTGTATGTATTCTGCTAGCTCCTGTCAAAATGTCTTGTGAAGAATTGGTTCTGCATAACTTTGTTGGAGACAGTATTTTACCTTTAATTCCTTAAACATTATTCACAAAATTTTTGAATCTTATTTAATTTTGACAAATATTGGGAAGTAGTTATGGCAAAATAGCTTATTCGAGAAAAACTATATGTTTTATAACATCCTTTTTTTAAAAAAAGGTAAAGTAAATAATTCATGATTTATGTATGTGTTTGAAAACAATAGTGACATAAGGGAAAATGGAAATGCTTCATTTTGTATTGGTGCTTAGGCTTATGTGACAGCATATGGATCCTATATATCTGTAGCAACAAAATGCTCTCAATTTCTGAAAGTTGAAATATTAAGGAAATGAGCTGAATTATGCTAAGAATTGTTTGATTGCCTCTTATGATAGTGAATTACTTTGCGCAGTTCTTTCCTATTGGTCTTTATTCTATAGTCTGAGCTGTGGCGTGACTAGTCACTGAATCAGCTTAGAAAACATAATGAACACTGCAGGAGCACTGCTTTACCAAGGAAACTGACATCATGGAAGAACTGCTCTTAATCTTATGCACAATTTAGCACAGCAGCCAACCACTAAGTACCCTGGGATAGGACCTTCATGGCTCACAATTTATTTAAGGTCCAGGAAACTAGTCTTGGTAATCAGTTGTCTTAAAATATATAGGCATATATTTATATATATTGCTGCTTTAGTCATGGATAATAAAACACACCTTTAAATATATTAAATTGGTGCTTGATTAAGTTAGGTTGATATTTTTAAACTGTATTTACTTTTGAGAAACATCTGAAGGACACATTCCTATCAAATGCTGTGCTTAGTTGGGGATGAAATTCAGATGGGAAACATAAGGTCATAGGCTTTTCCATGAAAGTGGTATATGTAATTTTACCATTAAATTGCCTGTAGAAATAATATACTAGATAACAGAACAGGAAATGGAAAAAAACACCTAAGTTTTTCTGTCAAGTTTCAGAAAAAATAATAGTGTTGGGAAGAAAATTTTAGCATAGTTAAAACAACAACAACATTAAATTATTTAATGTTTCTGATGTCTTTTACATCTATGCTCATCTTGAAAACTAATGTAAAAATATATGTTAGTGACTGTATTCAGAAAGCCGGCAGACTGAGAAGATGGTGGACCAGTGTCCCAAAGAACCATCTTGCCTGGGTTTGGATGCTAGTTTCTTTTATAGAACAAAGAGAGGGAGGTGAAGACATAAAGTGAAAAAGGTGATAAATTGTTGCAAATATTTCCTGGTTCAGGCCAGACTCTGGAGGGGATGTATTAATTTCTTCTTTCCTCTAGCCATTCTCAAGTGGGCCTGGTCAGGATATTTCCTGTGAGCTAAACAAAGGTATTTTAGCTTAACACACAGGCATGGAAGGCAGGGTTCCTAGAGATAGGCCACTATGTATACTTTAAACTATAGGCAGAATCCCTTTAGTGATTAACTTGTAGCAAAAGCAATAGAATACAAAGGTTAAAGTCAAAGAAATGGATCTACTATGGAGTCAGATTTGTTCTTCCCTATTACAAATACATCACTGAAATTAATACTTCATTTATTGGACCTTGTACTGTATTGCCTTAAGTTTTATAAACCTGTGGTTGAGCTCAGAGTCTCTTCACTGTGACCCTCAAATAACTCTATGAAGTACATCATTGACATTAAACTAAATCTCTAAACTTAAAAAGTTATCAGTCTTGTTTATGGTTTCCTTTGCTGTGCAAAAGCTTTTAAGTTTCATTAGGTCCCATTTGTTTATTTTTGTTTTTATTTCCATTTCTCTAGGAGGTGGGTCAAAAAGGATTTTGCTGTGATTTATGTCATAGAGTGCTCTGCCTGTGTTTTCCTATAAGAGTTTTATAGTGTCTGGACTTACATTTAGGTCTTTAATCCATTTTGAGTTTATTTTTGCTTATGGTGTTAGGGAGTGTTCTAATTTCATTCTTTTACATGTAGCTGTCCAGATTTCCCAGCACCACTTATTGAAGAGGCTGTCTTTTCTACATTGTATATTCTTGCCTCAAAAAGAGTCATGTACCACAATGTTCACTGCAGCTCTGTTTACAGTAGCCAGGACATGGAAGCAACCTAAGTTTCCATCGACACATGAATGGATATATGTGGCACATATACACAATGGAATAACCCTCAGCCATAAAAAGAAACGAAATTGAGTTATTTGTAGCGAGATGGATGGATCTAGAGTCTGTCACACAGAGTGAAGTAAGTCAGAAAGAGAAAAACAAGTACCGTATGCTAACTCATATATATGGAATCTAAAAAAAAAAAAAATGGTCATGAAGAACCTAGGGGCAGGACAGGAATAAAGACGCAGACCTAGTAGAGAATGGACTTGAGAACATGGGGAGGGGGAAGGATAAGCTGTGACAAAGTGAGAGCGTGGCATGGACATATATACACTACCAAATGTAAAATAGATAGCTAATGGAAAGCAGCCGCACAGCACAGGGAGATCAGCTCTTGGTGCTTTGTGACCACCTAGAGGGGTGGGATAGGGAGGGTGGGAGGGAGGGAGACACAAGAGAGAAGAGATATGGGGATATATGTATATATATAGCTGATTCACTTTGTTATAAAGCAGAAACTAACACACTATTTTAAAGCACTTATACTACAGTAAAGATGTTAAAAAAAAAAAAAAAAAGCTTATCAGTCATGCTTGAATAATTTCTCACTACACACTTTAACCTAACATTAGACTTCTCTTCTACATGCACACTTTTAAGTGGTCTCATCCAATCACTTAGGTTACAAGAATCTATATACTGATGACTCCAAGTTATATATTACTTTTTCCATGAATTCCATGCTAAAATAATCTGACAACATAATATTCCCACCAAAACACCTAGTTAGTATTTCAAACAATATATATTTTCCAAACCAGACTCCTGGTTTACCCTCCCAGACCTGCTACTACTCATCCTGACTTCCCTGTCTTGTTATTCACAGATCTATCCACAGTCCTCTGATGTTTCCTTGAACAATGTTGACTTTCTCCTCGATACCCTGTAACTTAAAAGCTATGATATAAAGGTCACAGTACTTAAATACTGATATAAAATTAATAATCTTATATGATAAGGGAATAAGAGGAAATAAAACAATGCTACACACAAATATTCGTATCAAAATAAGGAGAAAATATTCATGACAATTACTGTCCTTGTTTCTGTGACTGGTCACGGGATTGTAGCTGGTATTTATGACTACCTTCTTGTACTACTGTCCATCCTGTATTTCCTTTGCCTTCAGTAAGTTCCTTAGCTGGCCATGCTTATTTACCTTGAGGTACCTTGTTTATTTACCTTGACCAAACCTTCATTTCTGAAGGGTCTTGGCCATTACTAGTCCTGCTTGGGTTGAGTTGTTGTAGTTTTCCATTGACCTTAATTACACAATGTGGTAATACTAAAAGACTCCCTGAGGGATCTTCTGTATTCCAGACATACTCTTCCTTACCTCTGTTGTGGAGTAGTAGTCCAACTTCCCCTTAGTAGTCAGGATTGATTACCCCAGCCAGTACTGTAACTCTTTTCTTTGTTAATTCAGAGATGAGGAACCCAAAGTGGCTATGAGTGTGGTAGTTTTTACATATGAGCATCACTTGTGCCTAGCACACTTGCTTACAATGAATTGATCCTTGAAATGTGAGTTGTTATTGACAAGGTTTTTTACTTGGTGCTTGGAGATGTGCTGAAGTTTTAGAGATAGGCTCTTAGCAGTGAAATATGTTATAAATGTATATATTTTAAAAAATGTAAAAAACCAAAACCCACTGCAAGTGCAAATTAAAATGTGAGCTATGACAAGAGGCAGCATCATTTGATATAAGAAAAAACAAATCTACTTTGTCATATTCAAAGTCCTTGGAACTTGAATTCTGTCCAGGGAATTTGACCAAGCATGACTCATCAGGTAATATTTTAAGTGACCTTCATGCACCTGAGCCTCTTTTCTATTTGAACTGTGATTTTTAAAAAATAATCTGATAATAATGCTCATTTCAGTAGACGTGATGAGCAAACTGAAAATACTAACCTCTGTCCCTTTTACTCTCTCTAATCATGCAGAGAGTTTGCAGTTTAACTAAAGAAATTGACAGTGGAAACAATGTAGTTACACTGTATGACTTTTATAGTCTCAATCAAATAAGAGGACCTTATGAAGACAAGAAAATCTTCAACTTGTATTTGATACAGAATTGCTGACTGCTGACAGATGCTCAGTCTATCAAAATCATAATCAGTTCTGGATCATTACCAATATCCAAATAAAGCTTCATAATTACCACATTGAAAGAGGAGTTCACTTGCTGTGATGTGCATCTGTATTCGTGTGACAAAAAAATACCTAAATGCAGTGCGTGTATGGCATTTAGAGCGCCATAGGAAAGCTAACGAGATTCGTATTCAAAACGGCTACAGTTTACACTCAAAGACACACACACGCATTCCACTCACCAGATATAAATGGTGCTCCATAAAATTTTCTTTTTATTCATTTTCAGTGATATTTTCTAAAATTATTATTTCAAATATTTATTTTTTGTTCTTGTATATTAAGTAAAAGTGAAAAGATGGAAAGACACCTTCAACCATGCCTCTTGTATTTAATTTTCATAGATGATCATAAGTAGAATAGATAAATGTTTTATATGTCAGTATCTTTAATTAAATAATTCCTCCGTATGTGCCTGTGTTACTCCAAAATATACAGTTAATATTTTCTCATTCACATTTCACTGGAGACGTGGAAAAAAAATCCCAGTGGTGAAACAGTGCAGTTACCACCTTTTTTTTTTTCTTCCGTAGCTAGTCAGAAGTCTCTTAACAGCTTAGCCTCTTGTTCTCATGTTCAAGAACATGCGTTTACCACCAGAGGTGATGAAACTGGAGTGCTAGTCTGTCATTGACTAGCTGCATGGCTCAGTAGAATTCCCTTCTGTCTAAGCATCTTTCTTCAGCTGTAAAAGGGGATGGATACTAGGTGATTCTGGACATTAAATGGGATCATGCATATTGTTTTTAGCATAGACATGAATGCTAACTTTGTGTTAATTATATAAAAATGTATGTTAACATTATAAGTCATTTTAGGAATTTGAGCTAACTCTCTGTGCTTGAGACTTTCTGTAAAATAATCCCATTGTCAGAGGATGAACAACTTCTGGGGGCTCTGACCACCTGGTTTTGTAAACACCCCCAGGTAAGCAGATCAGATCTCACTTTTTAAAATCTTCTTACTGATAACCTCACTACTTTCTAACTTCTTACTGACTGTAATGAGAAAAGGAATTGGGAGTCCCCTGCTAGGAATGCCTTCATATCATCCAAATAGAAAAGTTTGATTTCAGCTCAAAACAAATTAGAAAAACTTTCACGTAGAGAAAGTGCTGGATGTGTGACTACAGAACCTCTCCTGGCTGCTTCCCTTAATTATCTGTTGGAGCGTATTACCACCAACTGTTTTCAACAAAGTGGCATTCATTTTGAGAGTTTCCTCCCTCATCAAAAACTCCCCCATACCTTCCTACAGTTTTGGTAGGTTAGAAGTTACAGAAATCAAGCTCAAATTAGATTAAGCAAATATAGTAATTTTTGATCAGATTAATAAAAAGTATTTGAACATAACAAGAAATGAAAAGAATGAAGACTTTAATGCCACCAGTACCCTAACTTTAAAATCTTAACCTTCCTTTCTCCCTTTCTTCTTTCCTTCCTTCATTCCCTCTTTCCTTCCTTCGTTCCTTCCTCCTCTCCCACTTTTTCTCCTGCTCTCCCTCCCAGGAATATCCCTCTCTTCCTTTCTTTATTCCTTCTTTAGTTCATGTGTTCGAGCCATGGTTTCAAGAACAAAGTCCAATATAAATAATACTGTTTTATAACTCATGACAATATGTGAGGTAAGGTTAGTATTACTATCCTCATTTTTCAGATAAAGAAATTGAGGCACAAAGAGGTTATACAGTTTGGCAAAGGTCCCGCAGTTAGTGTGTGGATTTATGTATGTATGTATGTGTGTGTGTTTTGATGGTGTGCGGATTTAAATGCACATAGTCCAATTCCAAAGTGGTGTCTGTGAAATAAATAATATTTCAATGTATATTTCTTGAACAGGGAATAATAGGAATCTCAGGGGAGTGTCCATAGCTATCCCAAAATTTAATGAGATTTCTAAGCTCACATGGCCTAAACAATATTTTTTTTTACTTTTCTGCACACACATCCAGGTATTTAGCAGGCATTTTAGGGAGATGCATTTGGGTAAATTTTATAGTAATGAGATAACCTGAGATGCAGCTGAAGATTGCAGTTCAGTTTCCTTAGACAAATTACATCTCTGCCACCACATGTCATCTGGGGACCATCTTGTCATTCTTTTCTTTTTCTTTTTCTTTTTCTTTTTTTTTTTTTTTTGCGGTACACGGGCCTCTCACCGTTGTGGCCTCTCCCGTTGCGGAGCACAGGCTCCGGATGCGCAGGCTCAGCAGCCATGGCTCACGGGCCCAGCCGCTCCGAGGCATGTGGGATCTTCCCAGACTGGGGCACGAACCCGTGTCCCCTGCATCGGCAGGCAGACTCTCAACCACTGTGCCACCAGGGAAGCCCCCATCTTGTCATTCTTAACCCATATATTTTATTTCTGTTTCATCCCATATTTATCCAAACATGAAACTCAGCACTTCCACCTGGTTCCACAGGAATTATGCATGGACAACTGAAAGTCACAGGGAAACAAACCTATAAAGGGTCCTACCATTTATTGCACACCCTCTGCCATCTAACAAATCACTGTTAACCTCTCACGAACTCCTTTTCCCATTCCCCTTTACATCTGTCCTCTCCTCTGTTTTACAATTTATCTTCTCTCTATTATGCCCAGTACTTTTCCACTTCCTCTTAAGCTTTGGGATCAGATTGTCTCTGATCTTGAGGTCAGAGCTTCCATAACACATTTATTTGGATGCTTTTCCTATAAAGACATATCCCTTTAACATGAACTGTTTATACATCTGTACAGAGAAGAAAATGTCTTCAAATCTCATTATGGATGATTACATGTATGAAGAAATGAACAGCTTGCATGTTTGTGTGTATGTGCATTTGTGTACGTTGTATAAGAAGGCATGATATGCACACACAGGATAGTGATATAACCTTAATAAATATAGATGACGGTGACCAATTAATTTAGCAGACATTCCCTAGAAAACATAGTCTGAGGCAAGGATTAAAAGTGCTGATACTTTATCAAGAATATGAAAACCCAAAGAGGCAAAGGTGAAAAAATATGGAAGTGCAGCAAGGAAAGATGTGAAGCAATGACTGGCAATACACTGTATGTAATGATCTACAAGGAGACATCCACAGAACTTCTCAGGACAAATTGACACAGAAATCATGGAGGAAAAAAGTTGAGAAAATTGATTCACGCCACTATGTCTTAAGTCTTAGCATAAGCAGTTAACCTCCCTTAGTTTTCTCTTTTGAGAGAGAGGGAGGGAAAGGAGGGAGACAGAGGGACAAAGCCAAAACCTTGCCCTTCTAGTATGAATGGCTTTGAATAGTAGTTTTCTTAAACATAGAAACAAACATTTTTGGAGAGCAAATTGCTCATCATGTGTGACTCTCCAGCCCATTCCTGGCATCCTTGGGCCTTGTTCATTGATGCAAGTTTCTCAGGGTGGGGTAAGTCCCATTCTTGTTTGTGCTCTATCTTTATTAATTCTAGTCATACTATATTTTAATCAGGAAACAGTGCTGATGGAATCCTGACATTGCTTATAAATTCACCTCTAATATCTAATTGGTTGCATACCCTTTTCCAGAGACAGTTTTTATTGTTAATTGTTATTGTTGATATAATAATGTATTGTTAATATTGTAATTGACATTGCTAATATCCAGATATTGCAAATTTATATCATCTGGTTAACTTGGGAACCAAAAGCTCTTTTTCATCCTTTGTCTAACCCCTAAAATGTTAATTTACTTCGAGATTCTACCTTCAGCTTTGGTCTTATTCTCTCTACTATATTAAAACGATGTGATCTACTTCAAAATTTAACTTCCATCTATATATGGAAGTCTCCTAGAAATAAATTTCCAGCTGAGAATTCTCCATGCCACTTAAGAAACAAATGCCTAATGTGCTCTGGACCCCGGTACTTGGATATATGAAAGGCACCTGAAACTCATTATCTCTAAAGGTGAACTTATATTGCTTGCTCCCAAACAGCTTATATTCCCATTATTTCTGTCTCATTTGGTAGAAAATACATTTACTCTCTTACATCAGAATCTAGTAAATTATCCTTGACATTTTTTTTTCTTTTCTTCACCTCCCACATCACATCCTTCACCAAACATCTTGGGAATCTTAATTTGTACTGAAAAAGGCAGATACCACTTCATACTGGCCATTAGTCACTACTCAAAGGCTTAATTACTATAAAGTCAATGACTTTTAATTTACTGCTGGATATTCATGATATAAACAATATCCTCTTAACGGTCTCTAATTTAACATTATATCCGAAGTACATCTTGCTTTGTTCAGGTTTGTTTTATTGCCCCCAGGAGTACTTATATTGTAGGGTGACACTTTACAATTAAAATCAGCAAACACAACATAAACCAACATGAGAAACATTATTAATTCCTTTGTTATTCTGGCATCAGTATGTAAATCTGTGAGCCAGGCTTGGAATGGACAGCTTTATTTAGCATTAAGAATTTAAACTATCTACGTTTTGCTTATGCTGATTTCAATACACTTTTCCTGGGCAATTAAGGTGCAAATATTTTAACTTATTAAAACCTACTATCCTTCATGAGCAGCTAGACTATAATCAAAATTTATTTGATTTTATGTGGTTACTTAAGTCAGGCTTTCAGTTTGTACTTGAAAGGCCCTCATGCTGGCCACAATAAAAACTTCATTGTGAAATCGACAAGTTGATTAATTGCATGTTTTCTCCAGTTTCCTCTCTCCTATTTTGATCCCTGTATCCAAACTCTCATGCTATTAGGAAAATGTGATTTTTTTTTGTTAATGCCTAGTATACTCTCTTTCTTCAAGTGAATTAGCAATCTTTATTTAATGTTAAATCAGGCAAAACCTTCAGTATTGTGTTCCACAGCAATGATAACTTTGAAATATAGGAAAGAACATTAATATGGCCAGTTGTTGCTGAGTCAGTGCAGTTCCTGGGTAGAACTGGGTAGGCAGTCACAGAGATTATAGTTCTAGAGATTAAAGAGAAATTTAGATAGGAATAACCTTTCTGCATGCCATTTTGCTGCACTAGTTATTATCAGGGTAACTCAGAAGTGGATAGTGAATGTCAGTCACCTACAAAATCACAGGAGCTAAAATTTAGAAGAGGTTGTTTTGCTTTTGCTTTTTTTTTTTTCTATCAAAGTGCTTTAGTAATGCTGCAGTCATATTGGATTCGATAATAGAGGGAGGCATTAAGGTATATGCAGGAGTGTTTCTTGTAAGCTGTCTTTTATAATGCTTTTAGACTAGAAGCAATAGCATTAAAATTACGAGATTATTAGTTTATGACTGAGTTACTTTGAACCTTAATTTTTTAAAAATACCAATTTGGCTTTTGACTTTATTGTTTCAAGTTTGGCATTTGTAATGAGGAAAATTAACATCTAAAGATAACTTAGATGATTAAAATAAAATATTAACTAGATAAATTTTAGTTCACTGAAAGAAAAACAAACGGAAGAATAAGTTTTTAGGAGTTAAATTTGACTTGCATTTCAGTATTTTATTGACAACTCTTCACTGATTTATAGTTAGAGTTTGTCCCCAAAGATTGGCTTACCTGCCATGAAAAGTCGCATATTCCCTTCCTCAGGTCTCAGCTTCTCAAGACAGACGAATGTAGTTCTTGTCTTGCTGGAGCACCTCCTTGCTGTCTCAGCAGCAGTAATGTTGGGTAGAAGCATTTGGCATTCTCAAGGAGACTGAAAACATTCTTATGCCCAATTGACAAATGGAAGAAATTTATTGGCACTCCTTTTGTGTAAGGATATTTCAACATTGAGGTATATAAATCTGGGCCTTCATGATTTTCCTGCTATTATGTATAGGTAGCCAGATCTCCACGAGGATCTGGTAACATTTGTGTCTCATAGTCTTTGATAGGGGACTCCAGAGGACTCTGGCAGAGTTTTAGATTTCTATAAATTATAAACTTTCATGTCTTAAAGACTGTTCACAATTTTTTAATATGATTATTAGCTCATAGCCTTTATAGTTTGATATGTTATATATATTTGTAAACTTATTTGCTTTTCACACTGGAATCCTTTAATTAAACGAAATCTAGACAGTTTGTAAAGATGCAGTTACTGCTTATTTTTTAACACAGTCATTTTAACATATCAGTGTTCAATTTCACATCTAGTAAAGCACAAAATGATTTTTAAAAATACATTTCTTAAATATATTTTTCCTAAGTAAAAAGCAGATGACATATTTAATATTTTATTTTACATGCTGTAGCAGATACTAAATTTAAACTATATTATCAATATCATTTGTTTTCTGAGAAAGTGAGCCTTGTGATCACAGGTGATTCTTATGGAAGTATTTAGATAGTATATATAGCCTTTTTAAAGAAAAGAACCTAGGGAATTCAGCACTCTAAAGATGGCTGAAGAGAGCTTTAAAGACAGTCAGATTGTTTGTTTTATTTCTAAGATAAATGCAGTCCGAGAAAAATCTTTTTGTAGCTTATCTTCTAGTCTATTTCATATATACCTGAAATAGCTTCATTTTTATAGAGGCTAATTAGAAATATAAATAAATTATACAACTTTAATTTTTTAATAAAGAGTGTTATTCTAATGCGGTTACACAGACGTATTAGTGTAAACTATTATAAAAATTTTAAGTGAAAATTGTGTTACATTTTTTAAGAGGGGTAGGTCTGGGAAAACCTTTTGTGTGTGCGAGCATTGTTACTAAGATTACTTTCTAGAAACTAAAATGGAATTAGTCTCTTAAATATGAACATACTTTATTAAAATATATATCAATATATACATACATTATATGTATTATTCATAATACATAACATTATATGGATATTAAGGAATATCTATCATTTATCTACCCATGTATCCATCTGGGAGATATAGGTGATAATATCTTAAATTTAACTTTAGGAAGTTAAATGAAATCAAACTCCCTACAGCTAAAAAGGTCAAATGACTTCCCATATCACTCAAAACAAAAGTCAAAACGTATCCTGTATGATTTGCTTCTCTCCCAGTAACTTGCCTTCGTCTTCTTCTTTTGCTTCCTTTGCCTTTCCACCCTGACCAATTTACTCTTCCTTGTATTCACCTGTTGCAATCTTTCCTATGGGCTTTGCACTTGTTGCTTTTGTC